>NW_028152257.1:590000-620000 GCF_964638095.1 Poromitra crassiceps
GTAACAGGTGTATTGATGGGGACTCGTCATGTGAGGTTGTGACAGTAACAGGTGTATTGATGGGGACTCGTCATGTGCGGTTGTGACAGTAACAGGTGTATTGATGGGGACTCGTCATGTGTGGTTGTGACAGTAACAGGTGTATTGATGGGGACTCGTCATGTGTGGTTCTGACAGTAACAGGTGTATTGATGGGGACTCGTCATGTGTGGTTGTGACAGTAACAGGTGTATTGATGGGGACTCGTCATGTGTGGTTGTGACAGTAACAGGTGTATTGATGGGGACTCGTCATGTGTGGTTGTGACAGTAACAGGTATATTGATGGGGACTCGTCATGTGCGGTTGTGACAGTAACGGTGGTATTGATGGGGACTCGTCATGTGTGGTTCTGACAGTAACGGTGGTATTGATGGGGACTCGTCATGTGTGGTTGTGACAGTAACAGGTGTATTGATAAGGACTCGTCATGTGAGGTTGTGACATAACGGTGGTATTGATGGGGACTCGTCATGTGTGCTTGTGACAGTGTCGTCTCCAAGGCAGGTCGATGTGTGGGCAGTATCTCAAAAAATCATGAAGAAGGAAGCAGGCGGAGGCAGATGTTTTCAGGTCTCAATCGAACAGGGTTTATTCAAATGAAAACTTCAACATACAAAAGGACAAGGTGACTTCTAGTAGGTAATCACCGAGAGAAAAATAAACTAAGTCTTGAGAGAGTTTTAGAAAAGCCTAAGAGGAGAATCTCTAAAAATCTAAAAAAAGTCAGGTTAAGCTCTAGCCTTTTTTGCTCTGCGCTGAGTTAAATAACCTCTCACTTTCTTTAGCCCCTCCTATCTGACTCCACCTTTCCCTCCTATTCTGACCACTCACGGCTCTCCTTTCTCTCCCTCTGTCCAATCAACAGTTTACTGTAAAATGTGTGTGCGTTTGCTCCCCGTGCGTTCCAGTGTGTAAGTCCCTTTGTTTCTCTTCCTGCTATTATCTCACCTTGCATCTTGTCTCCTCCTTTGAACCTTGCCTTAACAAAAGTTGACCATTTGCTTATCACATCCAGGACCTTCTCCCCCCAAAGACCCCCCTTTCTCTAACCTTTCAAGTTCCTTGCCCAGAGCCCCCCTTCTGCTCCTCTCTGCCCTTAAGACAATACAGCTGCTGTTTTTGTGTGTGTGTGCCTCTTCCTTCCTGCGTTTGAGTGTGTAAAGGTGTGACTTCTTCTGTCTTCCATCCTTTGATAGCAATCAATGCCTTTTGTTCTAATCTTAAGTCTCCCCATTTACTACTCTCTCCCCCCTCTCCAAAGGAGTCGGACTGTCTGGCCTTTGTTCCCTCTGCTCCTAGTCAGTTAAAAGGTTAAATGCTATGGCTTCACTAACTATCCTATGCCTCCTAATTTTTAATATCTAGACTATTGTAAACTATAACTTATAATCTAATTAAGGCAGGCCATGGGCAGACAGTGGGCAGCTCAGATACCACATGCCCCCCTTGCTAATGAAAAAAATACATTAGCACAAAAAGTCAGATTGTTAACTTACTAAGGGTATGTTTAATACTAGGCTATCCAACTAATCTCTAATCCTAAATCCTATTTTCTTTTCTCTCATTTGTCCTTAAAACATGCCATTTTCACTCAAACAATCCCCATCTCTCCTATTTATTGCTATTTATCATCGATCCTCGATTTGGGATCTTACTTAAATTCCCACACACCGGGATTACTTAAAGTAAGGTAAAACTACTTCATTTTTTTCTTTTTAACTCTTAGCTCATTTTGTTCTCAAATAACCTCCTAAGAAGATCAAACATTTCCTCTCTACTTTTCCACATGTTTTGCAAAGAGAAACACTGATCATCTCCCACTTCTTCTCCATCGCTCCAATCATTTTCCTCTTTGCCAAGAATGCATCATTGCAGGATTTTCATAGATATGTCCAATCTCCTTTAAACATTAGTGAGGTATAATCTTCAATTCTGGCCAAATAATCACTCTTTCTAGAAAAAGTGCAAAAAAGACCAGTGAGATTATTACGCCTATTCAAAGCAACCTTCAGCCAATTCGTTGCCATTTCCACATGCATTAAACTCTCTATTTTACGCCAGACTCTTATCATTTGACTATAGCTCTGAGACCTTCAAAAATAAGTCCAATTATAATCCACATTTTCCTATTTACTTACCATCCAAATTGTTGTCAATTCAATTCAAATTAACCTATATCACTAATTTTACAAATCTATATCTACTAGAGAAAATCTCTCTTAACTCATACAGTTTTAGTCTATAATCACAGTTATCAACATTCTTAAACATTTTCTTCCCACTGTTACACACATCAAAAAATATAAAAACCTGTAAAACCAAAAACATAAAAATCTGCAACCTTTAACTTCTTCAGATTCCATTGTGTTCCTCAAAAACCCCTGTTATCTTTTAACCCCCAAAGTTTCCCAAGTCCAGCTCCAGGAGAGTGCCCCCAGTGCTTATCCAGGGTCAATTGTCCATTGTTAAGTCTCTGAGTCCTTGTAACCCCCAGACAGCAATATTCTGGACACTCCTGGTTCATCCTCGGCCATTTCCTGAAAGCAGAAAGAACAACCAGTATCTTGCCCCGACAAATTTTGAGGATAACACATTGGTCTAACAATTATTTTCCCTCTAAATCAATCATGCTCATTCCATTTTAGCGACTTTCCACATTAACCTCTTTAAACAGTAACCCTTTCCCCTCTTTGGTTTCCCTTAAACAATATTTATTTACAATAGAAGTATATGCCTCCTTTTCATTTCCCTTATTAATTTTCTCTAAGTCTCTATTTATGGCTGAGAGCATCTCTGATTTAGTTACACACTAAGTCACCTTTCACACATTTTGAGGTCTCTATATACATCAGTTGACACTCATACATTCCCCTCCATTCAGTTTAATCAATTCACAACCTCCACGTCTATGTAAATTAAGCTTCATAACAACATCTTAAAAAAGTAAAAAGAACAATAATTTCCACACAATTTTTCTCTTTGAAATAACTCATGCAACTCATTTCAACAGGTTTTTTCCTTTTTCTATTTTTTTTCTTTTTCCTCCTTCCCCCCTTTAAACTCACCTCAAGCCCACCTCTCACTTCTCTACTCTTTCTAAGGCCTCCTTATTCTCATCATTGCCATCTGTAATGCTTGAATGTTCATTGCTCTCTCAATTCCCTTTCCAATCAACTGTCTAACCAGCGGAATACAACAACATAGCACAATTCCCAGACTCACCAAACAAATCACAATCACACTCCCAATCTTTGCAAAGTACAACCCCCAGCCTCCAAAGCTCTGTTTCATCCACTTCATCCACTCCGGTTCATAACCTACATTACGGTGCACTTCATCTCTCAACTTCTTCAGTCTCTGCATGGCTAAGGTAAAACTCCCATTAGATCCTGTGTTTCTGGGAATGTAGGTACAGCACTGTTCTTGTCCAATTAACTCACACACTCCTCCACTACTCGCTAGCAGAAAATCCAGTGCCTGTCGATTTTGCCACGCCATTTCACTGGTTGCATCCAGTTGTGCTCCTAATGCATCTAATGACTCATGTGTCTCATTTATAAATTTCATTTGATTGTAGTAGATAAGATTGATCCACGCGGTTTGCATATTTATAGTATAGGCAGGCAGGAAAATTGAAGACAATGCTGATGATAATGTACTTATGGCTTTTGCGTCATCCGGCACTCCATACGGAATTCCTCCTTGCATTGATATACCTTCTCCGAAAACTCCTAGGTCCCTCTTGACTCTTGAGCTCACTGGCATTGTCTCCAACTCCCCCTCTGGAATAATTACTATTGGTCTAAGCGCTTCTACCCTTGCACATCTTCCATTCCAGTTCGTAGGTAATGTGGCAAGCAGATTTTCCCCATCACAGATCCAAAACTGATCAGCCACTGCTTGAGTAGCGTATTGATAAGCACACACTTGCGGAGTCGGGTACACTTGTTTTCCCTTCTTTACAGTTGTTGCTGTAATGCGGCTTCTCCTCGTCTCACTCAAAATAGCACAGTCATTCTCAAACACATCTTTGTTTTTTGGCCCCTTAAACGTCAAGTCCCATATGGTACTGCACTTCCTCTCATCCAAAAATCCCACTTCTTCCAACCCCCTCTTCTCAAAACATTCAAAAGTCCCCACTAATTGTAATATTGTCCCCTTTGGCACCTTTGGCTCTCCCATGCGTACATCCAAGTTCTTACATTTAAATCCTATCTCCTTGATTGTCTCATTTCCTTCCAAATCTACAGTCTTTGCTCCTGTCAGTGAGTCTTCACTATAGTACTCCTTGGATCCCAGCTGTTGTAGACATTGTGCTTCACAGAGGGGTGTCATTGTTATCCTCCCTATCCCTCTAAACCTATTTCTCATCACCCTCTCAAAATCTCTCACACTCCGCTCACAACTTTTCCAGCTATGTTTGGTATTAACTATCAACAAAAGGTCATCTCTCGCTCTAG
Organism: Poromitra crassiceps; assembly: GCF_964638095.1. Classification (NCBI taxonomy): domain Eukaryota; kingdom Metazoa; phylum Chordata; class Actinopteri; order Beryciformes; family Melamphaidae; genus Poromitra; species Poromitra crassiceps. The sequence goes on from NW_028152257.1 coordinate 594,502, forward strand.
AGCATATGTAACACTCCTCCTTACCCTGAGTCTTCCCTGTATACTTCATCCATTGATACCAAATATTGTTTTCTGCCTGTCTAAACAATGGCTCTAATAGCTCTCTAGCCCTCTGCCTATGTCCTCTCTTCTTCTTCTTCCCTCTCAGATGCCTCGTCACTCTACTCTTCTTACTGTCACTATCTTCCTTAAACACTCTCTCTCTCTCTTCTAACTCCTCTATGATCTCCAACTGCACTTCCTCCTTAGTCATATTAGCTGTCTCATTAGCTGTCACAATCTCTTCCTCCCCAGTCCATCCAATCATACTTCCACTACCATTCTCATCCACTTTCACTTCAGTCATCATTCTCTCATCCACCACCAACGTCACTCTTTGAAATGCAAATCCTCCTCTCATCACCTCATCTTCACTCTCTGGTTTTATCAACTCTGAGTCATAGAAAATACACACATATTCTCCCTCATCTCCCTTCTCTACATCTCTTATCCTCAGTGAACAATCTCCTTCCTTGCCTACCATCATTTTCTCTCTCTCATAGTCACTAAGCATCGCATACTTTCTCTCCTCTGCTCTCTCTCCATCTCCTGACTCACTATACACCAGATTCACCCACTCCTTATTCTGCCAGTGCCCGTCCAACTCCGGGCAACTACATGGTAGATGAACAACTTCTCCTGACTTCCCTCTAACTATAGTCTTCAAACTTCCTGGGCTTAACTTTCTTTCTGACTGGTCTTGAATCCCTTTGCTCTGCTGACCCTCTGTGTTGTTCACCTGGAGTACCACTTCCCTCTCTACTCTCTTCTTCTGCCTCACCCCCTCCTGCATCTGACTCACTTGGGCCTGGTACATTTTGTAGGTCAATGGTCTCAAATCTTCTCCCTTCACTCTCTGTGTCTCTCCCTCCACTTGCTTCACCTCCATCATCATTATTCCCATCATCACCCATGCTAACAGCCACCTGTTCCTCTGGTACCTCCTCTCTCTCATTTTCTCCTGTCTCTTCTCCTGTCCCCCCTCCCTCTGTCTCCAACCCCTCCCCTCTCTCATCCTCTGGAGCTTTAACACAGTGATTAACATGATGCCACGTCGGTGATCCCTTCACTTGCACAGCTGTACCAGTACTACGCACCACTTCAAAAGGCCCCTCCCTCCTGGCGTTATACCATTTCCGGCGATACACTTTTACAAACACTTTGTCTCCTTGTTGTATCTTCCTTTCTTGCGTTTCCTCTCCTCTGTCCCCCTCTGCCTGTTTTTCAGAGACATATGTAGCAATACTTCCATGGAGAGTTGATAAGTAATTCACATATTTTCTCATTTCCTCCTCTAGGAGAGACAAACTTGGACCTTTCCCCCCCACTCTCAGACATGGTGTTGACATCCTCCTCCCCATCACCAGTTCATGTGGTGTCAACCTCAGTCCACGCAGTTCACTCGAACGACAGGCCATCAGTGCTAACGGAAGTGCGTCTATCCAATTTAGCCCTGTTTGCCCACAAATTTTCACTAGCCGGTTTTTTAGCACCCCATTCATCCTCTCTACCGCCCCCTGGCTTTGTGGATGATAAATCGATCCGAGCCTCTGTTTTATGCATAACTTCTGCAGGAGAAGTTTAATCACCCTGTCCACAAACTCTTTCCCGTTGTCCGATGTAACTCGATCTGGTATCCCCCAACGAGGGATAATCTCTCTAAACAGAAACTTAGCCACTGAGTGCGCATCCTTGTGTTTCGTCGGACAGGCCTCCACCCATCTGCTATATTTGTCAATAACAACTAACATGTATCTCTTCCCCCCCACTGGCTTTATCATATCACAATAGTCAATCATTAGGTCTCGCATCGGGCCGTTTGGTGTCGGAATGTACCCTGGATGTACAAGAACTCCTCTCCTCGCATTGTTTTTCAGACAATTGATACATCTCCCTATCACCTTGTCTATTTGCTCCAGTAAATACGGAGCCCAAAATCCATATTCCTGTGTTATCTTTCTCTTCACCTCTCCTCTTGAAACATATGCCAATCCATGTGCTTCCTGGATAAGTAATCCTAGCAGATCTGCAGGTGCTACTACTAATCCCTCATGGTTTCTCCACAACCCAGTGCTGTCTTGACTAGCCCCTCTCTCTCTCCACAGCTGTTTGTCTATCACATCCACTTCTTCCTGCATCAATACTATATCTTTCAGTGTGATTTTATCCTCTAATTCTATCTCATGCATCACCAAAAGAACTTTCCCTGGCTTATCAGCTCCCGCCACTTGCTTCGCTGCTTCATCTGCTGCATTGTTCCCTCTCGTCACTCTAGACACCCCTGACTTATGTGCTGCACATTTAGCTATCGCTATCTCTTTAGGCTTCATCATAGCTTGTAGCAACTTCATAATCTGCACATTGTGTTGTATTGGTGTGCCATCAGTTTTCCTAAACCCACGACTTTTCCACACTGCTCCAAAAAGATGACAGACTGAATGTGCATACCCCGAGTCAGTATGTATGGTCACTCTCTTACCCTCTGCCAAACTACATGCTTCTGTCAGAGCTATCAACTCTGCTAGTTGTGCTGAACACGGTTGTGGAATCACCTCTGCTTTTTCTACAACAAACTTCTCTCCCTCCCCTCTCACCACTGCATATCCTGCACTCAACGTTTCTCCCACCCTGTAGCAACTTCCATCAGTCCAAAACTCAAGATCTGACTCCTTAAGTGGAACTGCTTGTAGATCTGACCTCAGTTTTGAATACCTCTCTGCTTCTAGCAAACAATTGTGCTCTTCCCCATCCTCCTCAGTCGGCAGACTCTCAGCCGGGTTCACTGTATTACATCTCGCCAACGTTACATCTTCCTGCTCTAGCAATCTATGATAATCCCTAATCCTTGGTGCAGTTAGTACATGCTTGCCATGGTTTAAAAGATTCCTAAGACTATGATGTGTCAAAATAGTTACAGGGTATCCCATAGTCACCGTTGATGCTTTCTCATACATCAAGTACACCCCTGCCATTGCCCTATAACAAGGTGCCAACCCCATCTCCACCCCTGAATATGCTACAGAGTAGTACGCTATTGGCTGCGGTTTCACCCCTGTTCCTGTAGGTTGCGCTAGAACGGCACATGCATATCTCCCACTAGCTGAAGAAGAAACATACAAAACAAAATTCTTTCCATAATCTGGCAGCGCTAAGGCTGGTGCTTCCTGCAATCTTTGTTTTATTGTTTCAAACGCCAAATGGCCCTCTTCTGTCCACACCAGTTTACCATGTAGCAAATCACTCCCTGCTTCTTTATTCATGGCCCTCAAAGGTGCAACAATCCTAGTGTAATCTTCAATCCATGCTGATGAATACCCCACTATACCCAAGAAACCCAACATCTCCCTCACTGTTCTCGGCTTAGGTGCTTTTCGAATAGCCTCTAAATGCACTTCAGAGATCCCTCTGTGGCCTTGTGTTATTCTTTGTCCTAGATAAATCACTTCCTCTTTACAGTACTGCAACTTCTTCTGTGACACTTTATGTCCTTTCGCTGCTAATAGCTTCAACAGTCTCACTGAGTCCTCATGACACTGATCTTTATCATTAGAGCAAATCAAGATATCATCTACATACTGTATAACAGTACCTCCTATTGACATCTCTATCTCCCTCAAATCTTCCCTCAAAATCTTATTAAAGATGTGTGGGCTGTGCTTGAATCCCTGCGGCAATCTTTCATACTCATATGATCTCCCCTCATAGGTAAACCCAAACAGCCCTTTACATTCTTCTCCTAGCGGAACACTAAAAAACGCCCCACATAAATCTATCACTGTAAAACATGCAGCTTCAGCAGGAATCTGGGCAAGCAAAGTATGAGGATCTGGTACGTCGGCTGGATAGTCTACCACAACCTCATTCACTAGACGTAAATCATGCACCAATCTATAGCTACCATCTGGCTTTTTTACTGGCAAAAGGGGCGTATTACTCTGTGGATTTTGTGTCACTCTTAGAACTCCAGCTTCTAATAATCCATTTATCTGCGGTTTTATGCCTTCAATAGCTTCCCCTTTCAACGGATATTGAGTTTTCCATGGAGGATAACTTCCCCCTCTAAGCTCCACTTTCACTGGTTGTGCAGATTTTACAAGTCCTATGTCTGTGCTATGTTTTGACCAGAGACATTCTGGCACCTGTCGCAGCATCTCTTCCTCATAGTTTCTCTCCTCCTCTACTGCAACACACACTGATTCATTGGTCATTTGTACTGCCTGTGGCTTGCCTCTCCCCTGCGCTGAAATCATAATTTTTATGAACCTTTGATCTTTGCTCACCCAGAGTGCAGAATTTCCTTTCACTACTTCAAAAATAGCCTTCTCTGCTTCTACCATCATTGCTCCTACATCCTTCTGATAGCAGTCCTCCGCTACTCTCAAAGTCACATGTGGTAAGCCCCCTCCTATCCCATATTCTCTATCCAGGAAGTCACTTTTGTTTATTTTCATAGCTACCCCCTGCGGTCCTAGAATTATGCAACTTGAGCTGATCTCCACCTGCTCTGGTTGTTGCTTCATCCACTCATCTGAATCTACCTGAGCCTCATCTTTGTGATATTGTAGTGTACAATGAAAAGGATATTCTGGCCTACTTGCTCCCTTCATATTTGCATCTATGAATCTCTCCCATAGTTTAGCTGGTCCCAGCAATTCTTCACTCAATGCTCCCACCCAATATACCATAGCTCCTCCCTCTCCCCACACAGGCAGCTGATGATAATTCTCTGATGGGACTTCTATTCTACAGCCATCCGGCGTGCATTTGATCGTACAATTTAATCTGCACAGTGCATCTCTCCCTAACAACGCCACTGGAGTGTTATCTGAAACAAGTATTGGTATTTTTGTTCTTTGTTCCTTATATTGCAACTCCACTGGTCGAGTAGCAGGTATCAGCTGTCTAATTCCTTCGAAACCAATTGTCCTCACATACTTCCCTGACATGGGCAGATGAGCGGCCTGTCTAGACCTTATGCAGGTGAACGCTGCTCCACTATCAGCCATTAGTTCTAACGGCTGACCATTAACGTTCACACTAACAATAGGATCTATATCAGAGCGGACCACCAGCTGACACCCGCCCCTCGGATTCGATAGGCACCCCTAATAACCAGCTGACCCCATGTAAGGGTTTACTGGTCCTACGTTTTGTTGTTGCTGCTGCATCCCACCATATCCTCCCCTCGCTATGCCTCGGTAACCTCCTCTACCGTATGACTCCCCTCTCATCCTTTCACAGTTACGCACCAAGTGTCCCAACAGCCCACATGCAAAACATCTCAGTTGCTGCATTCCTTGGTTATAACTACTTCTCCCCTGCTGGTTAAAACTCCCTCTGTTGAAGTTCCCCCTGCTGGCTCCTCTCCACGGCTGTTGAGGAGCAGCAAAAGGCCACGGATATCCTATCGGTCCTGGTCCAGACGGCTGTGGCTCCCCCACTACTTGTGTCTGCACTGGAATCGGACCTTGTGGTGCCACGTGACTATCAGACTGCACTACAGCTACTACTGCTTGTTTCTTGTCTTTCTTCTGGCTCTCTGTCAAGTGTATCACATTTAGTTTCCTAAGAGTCTCTTGGTCCTGTTGTTTAATCTCATACTGCCTTTTTCGATATAGTTCGACTTGATGAGCTAAATGATCCATATAAATCCCCTTGGCCATATTTCCTAACCCAACTACCTCCTGTAGCTTCGCTCTCACTAGTTGAGGGAGCCCTTGCTGTATTTTTCCCCTAATCACAGACCTCTCCATCCTATTCTCCTCTGGGTCGCTACCTGTGATATCTCTCCACTTCTGAAGAGACCTAGCTACATACGCTCTAGGATTCTCATCTTCTTTCAACGTCTCTATTAGGATATTGTCTGGGTGCACATTAGCTGAGAACGTTTCCCTCAATGCTGTCCACAACCGCCCCCTATTGGCCGCAAAAAGTTCTGCATCATGGGCCGAAGTCACTATGTATCTCCTCAACCCTGCTTTGTCAAATAACTCCTCCATTGCTGATACTCCTATAATGCTAGCTAACAGCCTCTTTAAATCACCCATAGCAGGCATAATCCCAACTTGGAGTTCTTCAAGTTTAGCTATCCAGGGATGGGCACCTTCTTGCAAAATGGGAAGTTTCTCTCTGATCTCGGACATATCCGAGTTTCCCCACGGCTTATACTCAAGATTTCTTCCCCTCACTACTATTGGCAACATTTTCCCACCCCCACTACTTTTCCTTGCTCTCAAACTGTATCTCCTCTCAGCTGACTTCACCCTAGTCCTTCTCTTCTCTATCGACTTCATCTCCTTGGCTATTCGCTGCAGCTCTTTCCTACTGCTGGTTCTATCTTTCTCTCTCTGTAGATCCTCGCCCTGTTCTTCCAACTCCAAAAGCTCTGTTCTCATCCTCCTCAGTGCCTCTTCAGCTTCCTCATCCAGCTCCTCCTCCTCACTACTACTGGTTAAAGCACATGCACTCTCTTTCTTACTCCTCTCTCTCATCATAGATCTAGCGCCTTTTTTCTCAGCCTCCTCTAACAACTTCCTCACCATTGGGTCGTAGCCTCCACATTTCTCATCCTCATCCTCAGACCCACTATCTCCACCTTTCCTACGTCCCCTGTTCCTATCCCTATCCTTTCTGTCCTCTTTCTTCTCAGCATCTGGGTATAGTCCAATAGCTGACTTACAATTCCCTGTCTCTATCACTCGATTGTGCCCATCTGTCATCTCGTACCTTCCCTCGGCATTTATAAGTGGCAGCTGAGCGTGCACTACATCACTCCCTCTCTGATATGGTGGTGGATTGCTCATCTCTAGGTGTGTGAATGGTGTATCAACTTTTGTCATCAGCATCCCCTTCTCCTCCAGCCTCTTTGAAATAGCATCTGTCACTTCCTCTCTCTTAGCATTAGTAACTTTCAGCAATTTCTCTCCCTCTAAAGAGAAAAGCTGCAATAACGCTAATTCCATCTCTCTCTTCTCCTTCCTTTCTCTTCCTTTTCTCCCCTTCTTTTCTCCTGCTTTGTGTGACTCAATCAAGACTTGTAATGTTTGTATTACCTCTGGGTCAAATGTTCCATCAGTCGGCCAAGGGTTTTTAATATCCGGCCATCTTTTGCTCCATTTGTCCGAGACACTAGCTATATTTCTTATTAATGGGTTATTCTGCTCCACTATTCCGACTGGCCTAGAGGTCTTGCCTGCTCCCACTCCCATTTTAAACAGTATTTACCCTCTAAACTCCCAAAATAAAATATCAGCTGCTCAAAACCCCACTATTTCTATTCTCCAATACCAACTTACCCCACTAAACCAAGCACAACCTATTTAATGTGTACTATTATGTCCTGAAAATATAAGTTTACCAGTGGACAAATGCGAGACCCAATAATATCCTAAAGCGATGTAATTCACAATTCAGCCACCTGTGGGGAAGTACTACGAATTTGGTCGTACAAATTTACACTATCATAATTTCCTAAGTAATTACAATCAGGAATCAGCTCTCTTCCTGCATTCACCTTTTGGGAAAAAAGAGAAAACTACTTTGCCAATACCTGAAAAAGAAATGGGAGAAAAGACACAGCCAAACAGTTTTTCTCCTCCTCTGGTTTCCCTGTAAAAGAAAAACCCCTACCTTTTCCAACCAAAGTGTTCACACTCCAGCCTATGTCCACACTCTGTCAAGTAGTGTCTCCTCACAACGAAGCACTCGGTGCTCAGTCAAATGGCCAAGCTCCCCATCACTATGTAGATTTAACTAGAGTACATGTGTTCCTAAACCTATACGTCTCGCCACAAATGTGAATGTAATTATGTGGTTGTGATTCTAAACGGGATTTGTGGACAAAGTTTTCACTCGCCTTTTTAGTCGAACGCCTCTCGCACACTGCTGACGGATTTTTGATGACAAATGGAGGATGTCAACCCAATGCCGAGCCTGCTTCGGTCAATCCACAGCATCGCCTCCCATCCTCGGCTCCCACTCAAGCCGAAAATAAAAGACAGAAACAAAGGCATGTTCAATACTTTTGCTTAAAATATCACATTAAGTCAACTTACATCATATAAAAGTATTACAAAAAATAATTTTTAAAAAAAAAGAAAAGAAAAGAAAAGTTAATCTAATCCAGTCTTCATCCCATCAATATCTAAGTTATCTCTTATTTATAATCATAATTAATTTTATTATATTTCTTTTATCATTATTTAATCTGATTATTGTTAGTGCTAACATGTAACATGCAAATGTGCATCCTTAAAAAAACATGTCTGTTGTGAGTACCGTACATTTCTATGTGATACACTATTAACTTTTCCCAGAAGATGGCGCTGTTACACTGGAAATACCACAGTCGCTTATCTAAAGACAAGCTGCCATTCTCACACAGTCATACACAATGCATCACTTAAACCCAGTTTATAACATAAACGCATTAAATTGTTTTATTTTGTTTTTGTTTCTTAATCATTTACCTTGCAAAGTATTCAGAATATAACCATTTAACACTATAAAGATAGACAAAATGTAAGTCCATTATCTATAGTTATTATTACTACAAAGAAAGCAATAATAATATAATACTGTAAAGACATACTTAAAATTAGTCTAGATCTAATTCCCATGTCTTATTTAATGCTATGATCATATTAATTTATTAATTAGTATTAATATCAACACTTAAACCAACCAAATAATGCCATCAAAATGATTTAATTATATGCCTCACAACAGCGTTGTACTGATGCACCAGGCATGTCCCATGTTAACGTCAGTTCACTCATTCACTCATTCACGTATCGTTCATATTCAGCTCTCATCCCCCAAACAGCCAGCAAGCACACATTATAACATTAAACAGCCAGCAAACACACATTATAGCGCTGTAAATGGTCACAATGTTAACCGCCAATGAATGCCTTCTCAAACCAAAACCAGTTAATAGTTAACTCAATGTATTTACTAGGCCACATGAGAGCCTTGCTAGCAATAGTTAGCTGTTAACCTTAGCATGCTATGAGCTAGCCACATTGACGCGTTAATGCTACATGCTTACGTGCCATGCCAGCTGGCGCTTGAGCCAACCTCCCACAACAGCCGACAATCTTAACTCCGCCTCCTAATATACACACTTGCAATCTCTACATCCACACACACTCAGTCCAGAAGCTCCTCACGACAACATCCATTCTTCAAGTGCCCACAAAAAGATCACCACACTACAACCATTCCGTCGCCATTTTCCCAACCACACTTTCACATTCGCGTTTTTCCTGAAAATGTCCCATGTGGCTTACCGTCCTTCCCGTACGTCTACCACAAGCCCGCTGGGAAATGTAGTTTCCACCACAGTAACATAACACCACACACACAGTCGCTACCAAAACAGTCATACTACCACACAAACAATCCTTTCAGACGCATCTCCACATTCTACCACAACAAACAAACTCAACAGTCAGCATTCAGCCATACATTACGCAAAAACTTCAGCCATTTTCTCCTCATCCTCTCCAACCAGCCACTTCCGGTCATTTCACATGTCCTTTCACCCACACTCTCTACGCACATACACTCACATTCAACCATCTATATTTAATCTCCAATCTCTCCTACTTATAGAACCCATTCACTCATATATTTCTAGTCACTCACTCATTCTCTCTCAGCTTTTCATTCATTTCATTCAACCCACAGAACAAAGAAACGGCCTTCATTTTCCACCCAGACGCACTCCGAAAAAAACCATTCATTCCTTCAAACATATCTTTCATTCATATTAAACCATGATTTTATCTCACCTCCTTAACGTGACAAATATCACCATTATCTGACCCAAAAGATAATGTAGTTAATTATTATTTCAATCACTTTACAACAACGTTATCGCCACAGGCTGAACAAAGAAAGGTAACAAAAACAAGCCAACACACTAATATATATTTATAATTCTAAATATATCACTCTCACACACAACCCCCGGCCGGGTTACGAACACTTACATTTAACAATACAAACAACATCACACAGCAACACATCACCAACGCGCATTTTCAACCTATTTGTAAACACCATAATCTAAACTATTTCTTTCGTGTGACTTTTAATCAGTGAGTGCCAAATACACTCTTTTAGCTCTTAATTTATCAAAACTACACACGCATTTCCCAAATGGTTTTGTGTGATCAACCTATTTAAAATCTGCGTTATCTCAATTGCCTTTCCAAATAACTACACACATTTTAACTATATCTTATAGGCAATCAACGGCTTCGGACGCGCATAATTTATATAGCCATATATTTGATCAGAATATTAGATCCATAAATATGCCAATTAATATTTCTACTCAACTTGGAGGGCAGAGGCTAATTATTAATTGTTGTCCTAGTTTAATGTGTGCTATCATACACAGGCCCACCTGGCCTCATCTCCTGTCTTCCACGGACAGCGAGATAATTTAGTACAGTTTGCCATAGCCAAAAACTCGCACACAACAATATATTATTGGGCAAACTGCGTCCTTATTCCCCTCCTTTTTTAACCATATTGTCCAACAACTCCCACACACCACCTGCGTGCTCATTTTCGAATAGGACTCACTTACCGCAAGAAGGCAGCTGAGCGGCCTGCACTTGGCTGTTCCTCGGCCGGAGTCCCAATCAAATCACGCGGGGTCGCCACTTGTCGTCTCCAAGGCAGGTCGATGTGTGGGCAGTATCTCAAAAAATCATGAAGAAGGAAGCAGGCGGAGGCAGATGTTTTCAGGTCTCAATCGAACAGGGTTTATTCAAATGAAAACTTCAACATACAAAAGGACAAGGTGACTTCTAGTAGGTAATCACCGAGAGAAAAATAAACTAAGTCTTGAGAGAGTTTTAGAAAAGCCTAAGAGGAGAATCTCTAAAAATCTAAAAAAAGTCAGGTTAAGCTCTAGCCTTTTTTGCTCTGCGCTGAGTTAAATAACCTCTCACTTTCTTTAGCCCCTCCTATCTGACTCCACCTTTCCCTCCTATTCTGACCACTCACGGCTCTCCTTTCTCTCCCTCTGTCCAATCAACAGTTTACTGTAAAATGTGTGTGCGTTTGCTCCCCGTGCGTTCCAGTGTGTAAGTCCCTTTGTTTCTCTTCCTGCTATTATCTCACCTTGCATCTTGTCTCCTCCTTTGAACCTTGCCTTAACAAAAGTTGACCATTTGCTTATCACATCCAGGACCTTCTCCCCCCAAAGACCCCCCTTTCTCTAACCTTTCAAGTTCCTTGCCCAGAGCCCCCCTTCTGCTCCTCTCTGCCCTTAAGACAATACAGCTGCTGTTTTTGTGTGTGTGTGCCTCTTCCTTCCTGCGTTTGAGTGTGTAAAGGTGTGACTTCTTCTGTCTTCCATCCTTTGATAGCAATCAATGCCTTTTGTTCTAATCTTAAGTCTCCCCATTTACTACTCTCTCCCCCCTCTCCAAAGGAGTCGGACTGTCTGGCCTTTGTTCCCTCTGCTCCTAGTCAGTTAAAAGGTTAAATGCTATGGCTTCACTAACTATCCTATGCCTCCTAATTTTTAATATCTAGACTATTGTAAACTATAACTTATAATCTAATTAAGGCAGGCCATGGGCAGACAGTGGGCAGCTCAGATACCACAACAGTAACAGGTATATTGATGGGGACTCGTCATGTGCGGTTGTGACAGTAACAGGTGTATTGATGGGGACTCGTCATGTGCGGTTGTGACAGTAACAGGTGTATTGATGGGGACTCGTCATGTGTGGTTGTGACAGTAACAGGTGTATTGATGGGGACTCGTCATGTGTGGTTCTGACAGTAACAGGTGTATTGATGGGGACTCGTCATGTGAGGTTGTGACATAACGATGGTATTGATGGGGACTCGTCATGTGTGGTTGTGACAGTAACAGGTGTATTGATGGGGACTCGTCATGTGTGGTTGTGACAGTAACAGGTGTATTGATGGGGACTCGTCATGTGTGGTTCTGACAGTAACAGGTGTATTGATGGGGACTTGTCATGTGCGGTTGTGACAGTAACAGGTATATTGATGGGGACTCGTCATGTGAGGTTGTGACAGTAACAGGTATATTGATGGGGACTCGTCATGTGCGGTTGTGACAGTAACAGGTGTATTGATGGGGACTCGTCATGTGCGGTTGTGACAGTAACAGGTGTATTGATGGGGACTCGTCATGTGTGGTTGTGACAGTAACAGGTGTATTGATGGGGACTCATCATGTGTGGTTCTGACAGTAACAGGTGTATTGATGGGGACTCATCATGTGTGGTTCTGACAGTAACAGGTGTATTGATGGGGACTCGTCATGTGAGGTTGTGACATAACGGTGGTATTGATGGGGACTCGTCATGTGAGGTTGTGACAGTAACAGGTGTATTGATGGGGACTCGTCATGTGAGGTTGTGACAGTAACAGGTGTATTGATGGGGACTCGTCATGTGTGGTTGTGACAGTAACAGGTGTATTGATGGGGACTCGTCATGTGCGGTTGTGACAGTAACAGGTGTATTGATGGGGACTCGTCATGTGTGGTTGTGACAGTAACAGGTGTATTGATGGGGACTCGTCATGTGTGGTTCTGACAGTAACGGTGGTATTGATGGGGACTCGTCATGTGTGGTTCTGACAGTAACGGTGGTATTGATGGGGACTCGTCATGTGTGGTTGTGACAGTAACAGGTGTATTGATGGGGACTCGTCATGTGCGGTTGTGACAGTAACGGTGGTATTGATGGGGACTCGTCATGTGTGGTTCTGACAGTAACGGTGGTATTGATGGGGACTCGTCATGTGTGGTTGTGACAGTAACAGGTGTATTGATAAGGACTCGTCATGTGAGGTTGTGACATAACGGTGGTATTGATGGGGACTCGTCATGTGTGCTTGTGACAGTAACAGGTATATTGATGGGGACTCGTCATGTGCGGTTGTGACAGTAACAGGTGTATTGATGGGGACTCGTCATGTGCGGTTGTGACAGTAACAGGTGTATTGATGGGGACTCGTCATGTGTGGTTGTGACAGTAACAGGTGTATTGATGGGGACTCGTCATGTGTGGTTCTGACAGTAACAGGTGTATTGATGGGGACTCGTCATGTGAGGTTGTGACATAACGGTGGTATTGATGGGGACTCGTCATGTGTGGTTGTGACAGTAACAGGTGTATTGATGGGGACTCGTCATGTGTGGTTGTGACAGTAACAGGTGTATTGATGGGGACTCGTCATGTGTGGTTCTGACAGTAACAGGTGTATTGATGGGGACTTGTCATGTGCGGTTGTGACAGTAACAGGTATATTGATGGGGACTCGTCATGTGAGGTTGTGACAGTAACAGGTATATTGATGGGGACTCGTCATGTGCGGTTGTGACAGTAACAGGTGTATTGATGGGGACTCGTCATGTGCGGTTGTGACAGTAACAGGTGTATTGATGGGGACTCGTCATGTGTGGTTGTGACAGTAACAGGTGTATTGATGGGGACTCATCATGTGTGGTTCTGACAGTAACAGATTCAGATTCAGATTCAGATTCATTTATTTAAAGAATGGGACTTTACACATTGATGAACAGTACAGCCGTACAGTAAATATGTCAGGTTGTAGCCCAAGGGCTAGTTTCCACCTGTAGTCCCATGGCAGGTTGGTGTAATCATGAAAGCGAAAGAAAAATTAATAATACAACAAAGATTAAAAGTACAGAAAGTTAGTAAAACCAGAAATGATTAAAACACACAGTTAATAATACCAAAAAAAAAAAAAATTAATAGTATAAAAGGTTAGTAAAACCTAAAATGAATAAAATAAATAAAACACACAGAGCATGCTGCAAAACATGGCAAATGTTAATTGTGATCACATTGTTGGTTTGATCTGAGCCATATTTTCAACTGGCCTTTGAAGGTGGCGAGACTCGGGCATTCTCTGATCGAGGGAGGTAGATTATTCCAGAGAGTGCTTCCCATGAAGGATAGGGTCCTCTGACTAAAGGAGGTTTTTCTAAAGGGGACCTCACAGACCTTGTTCGTAATGGCCCGGGTGACACGGGTCGAATTGGCGGTCGCACGATATTTAATAAAGTCAGCAAGAGGAGGCGGCGCCAGTCCATGTAGAACTTTGTATACTAGACAGGCAGAGGTGAAATTTCTAAAGTTCTCAAAACTTAGCATGCCATATTTACGTATGATATGGCAGTGGTGATGAGAAAAGGGTTTTTTATCTAGTATTTTCAGAGCTTTTTTATAGAGTAGTTCGGCTGGTTTGAGGATGGTTACTCCTGTCAGCGACCAGCTAGTTATACAATAGTTCAGATGCGAAAGGATCATTGAGTGTAAAAATAAAAACGCAGCGTCTGTGGACAGACAACTCCTTATTTGTCTGAAATTATACAGGTGGAATTTAATTTTTTTGGAGATCATTTTAATGTGATTGCTGAACGTTAAATTGGAGTCCAGCATCACGCCTAAGTATTTAAACTCGTTAACTACTGATAATTCCTCTGACCCCAGGAAAACATTGGAGCACGAAGGTGCAATGTTTTTTTTAGAAAAGAACATACAAACGGTTTTTTTTGCATTCAGCACGAGACAAGATTTAGTTAGCCATGCCTGAATATGAGAGAGAGCTGAAGATAGGACACGTGCCGCCTCCACTGGGTTTTTAGCCCTTGTGAAAATAACTGTGTCGTCAGCATAAAGCTGGACATCTACATTAAAACAGTAATCAGGAAGATCATTAATATACAGGGAAAAGAAAATTGGGCCCAAAATTGACCCTTGGGGGACCCCTACTGGACAGCTCAGGTAAGGGGAGCTGACACCGCCAACCACAGTGCACTGCTCCCGGTGAGACAGATATGATTCAACCCACTTAATGGCCTCAGCAGAAAAATTGAAGCTGGACAATTTAGAGAGGAGCACACTGTGGTTGACGGTGTCGAATGCCCTCTTAAGATCGAGGAACACAGCTCCCACACAACCATCCCTGTCCAAGGAGCCTTTTATTTTCTCCAAGAGCAGGACCAAAGCAGAGTCAGTTGAGTGGTGTGGACGAAAACCAAACTGCATGGGGTGCAAGGGGGTCTGGCTCGTCTCAAGAAATTCTATAAGTTGTTTAGCGACCCATTTTTCAATGATTTTAGAGATTATCGGTAAAATACTGATGGGTCTGAAGTTGTTCATGTCAGATTTATCACCAGCTTTGTAGATTGGGGTAACTGAGGCCAGTTTCCATGCCTTTGGGACGGTTGAGTACTTAATGGATAAATTAACTAGATGCATAATAGGTGGCGCTAATGTCTCTTTATTTAATTTCAAGAAGCTGGTGTTAAGACCATAAACATCTTTAGCCTTAGAGCTGTTCAAAGCACTAATTATGTCAATGACCTCAGGTACAGAGATTTCCTGGATGGTAAAAATTGGTACTCCATTGACTGTAGGGTTATTCACCATATTTACAGAACATGTGGATACGCCAAACTGTTTCGAGATGTCATCAATAGATTTTATGAAGAAGGTGTTGAGTTTTTCAGCCAAGGTGACAGGGTTGCTCACCAGCCGGTTGTCGACATTTAATTCCATAGCTTTAGTGTCCTGTTTCATTTGTTTACCTGTCAATTTGCTAATATTTTGCCAGATCTTTTTGCTATTCCCCCTTGCACTTTCCATAACAGTAACAAAAAAGTTGGCTTTAGCCTTCCTTAATTCAGCAATCACCTTATTTCTAGCTGAGACAAACAATTGTCGGTCAGTGCCTAGCCCAGTTGTAATTGACTTTTTAAGCAATAGGTCCCTGACTTTCATCAGTTTCAAACACGACGAGTTGAGCCAGGGGAGGGAGGTTGAGTTCCTCCTCCTATGGCTCCCTCGTCTGGAGAAACCGAGGATTACATCCTTCAACCTAGAATGAAACATATCGCTGCTGATGTCTGCATCATCACACGTGGTGAGATTATCCCACTCAATATCTTTTAGAGCTCTTGCCAGATTTTGTTCTTCGTTTTTAGGGACAATCATGTTTGTACGGTTATCAGAAGTACTAGAAGTACTAGAGAATGGGTTTTGGAAGCGAGATTTATTAAGTTTTCTGGAGAAGAAAATCGCATTATGGTCCGAGATTCCTGTTAACAGGTTGTGTATTTTAGTAACATTTCTAGGTTTGTTCGAGAAAATTAAGTAAATTTTTGATTGAGATCGATGAGTAATTCTAGTCGGTTGGTCAATTAACTGAGTAAAATTAAAATAATCCATAATTGATTTCAGGCTTTTTCTATCTTTTTTCGCGTCCCAATTTATATTCCAATCTCCAATCAAAATAATTTCTTTTTTGTGGTCACATGATTTAAGGAGCGTCTTGAGATGATCATAAAAATCAATTTTAGCCGAAGGCTTGCGATAGATGCAGACAATCACCAGCGACATTTCATCGGACAGAGAGATATTTACACCAACACATTCTAGACTAAAATCATTGGGCCATATAATCTGGTTGCATTTCAGATGTTCCCTAACATACAAAATTACCCCCCCACCCCTCCCCTGACCCCCCCTATCCCTTCTAAAACTAGTATATCCCGGTAATGAGATAGCAGCTTCTGGTGAGGAGCTAGTTAGCCAAGTTTCAGATATCCCCAGAAAATCAATGTTAGAGTTACATAGCAGGTGTTCTAATTGCTCCCGTTTAGGTAGCATGCTACGGGCATTTAGATGCCCCCCGAACAACCCCCCCTTTTTACATACAGGGTCCCAAATTGTCCTTGCTTGATTTAGTGTCCGAAATATTTTTAAGGATCGATGTCTTTTGATTACAGGGTTTCTATATTTAGCTAGCTTAGAGGAAAAAGGCAGCCCAGTTCGATGGGCCGCTGCTATGGACCTCTGAGATGCAGGCCCTAGGCCCGTTTGATGGATCGTCTCCGCTGCGCCGCTGGTAGCCAGGGGTAGCGCCGCGATGCAGGCTCCAGCCAGATGGTCTGCCGCCGGCCGCGGGGGCCCAGCCCGCGTCCGTGTTGTAGCTGTCGGATGGTCTGCCGCGTCGGATGTGGCTGGCGTTGCTAAGCTATCGCCAGATGATAGCTCGATGAGGGCCCCAGCCAGATGGTCTGCCGCCGGCCGCGGGGGCCCAGCCCGCGTCCGTGTTGTAGCTGTTAGATGGTCTGGCGCGTCGGATGTGGCTGGCGCTGCTAAGCTATCGCCAGATGATAGCTCGATAAAGGCTCTGGCCGGGTGTTCAGCCGCCGATCGCGGGGGCCCAGCCCGCGACCGTGTTAAGATTGTTGGATGATCAGTCGAGGCTGTCGGATGGACAGCTGTGGGCCGCGGGGGCCCAGCCCGCTCCCGTGTTGTAGACGTCGGAGACAGCCGTCCCGTCGTTGTGCTGCTTGGGATCGGGGGTGACGGGCAGTCACTGGCCCCCTGCCGCTGCGCCAATAGGCCCGCTAACGGACCTTCACGGGCCCTGCTGATGGTAGTTGGCAGTAGTAGACCACCACTGGCCTCTCGTACCTGCCCAGCCGACCCTCTGCACGGCGCAGCCGAAGTGCCGCGAGGCAGCCGTAGCTGCGGTAATGGGCCCGCTAACGGACCTTCACGGGCCCCGCCGATGGTAGTTGGCAATAGCAGACCACCACTGGCCTCTCGTACCTGCTCAGCTGACAGGTGTATTGATGGGGACTCGTCATGTGAGGTTGTGACATAACGGTGGTATTGATGGGGACTCGTCATGTGAGGTTGTGACAGTAACAGGTGTATTGATGGGGACTCGTCATGTGAGGTTGTGACAGTAACAGGTGTATTGATGGGGACTCGTCATGTGTGGTTGTGACAGTAACAGGTGTATTGATGGGGACTCGTCATGTGCGGTTGTGACAGTAACAGGTGTATTGATGGGGACTCGTCATGTGTGGTTGTGACAGTAACAGGTGTATTGATGGGGACTCGTCATGTGTGGTTCTGACAGTAACGGTGGTATTGATGGGGACTCGTCATGTGTGGTTCTGACAGTAACGGTGGTATTGATGGGGACTCGTCATGTGTGGTTGTGACAGTAACAGGTGTATTGATGGGGACTCGTCATGTGCGGTTGTGACAGTAACAGGTGTATTGATGGGGACTCGTCATGTGTGGTTCTGACAGTAACAGGTGTATTGATGGGGACTTGTCATGTGAGGTTGTGACAGTAACAGGTGTATTGATGGGGACTCGTCATGTGCGGTTGTGACAGTAACAGGTGTATTGATGGGGACTCGTCATGTGTGGTTCTGACAGTAACGGTGGTATTGATGGGGACTCGTCATGTGTGGTTGTGACAGTAACAGGTGTATTGATGGGGACTCGTCATGTGCGGTTGTGACAGTAACAGGTGTATTGATGGGGACTCGTCATGTGTGGTTCTGACAGTAACAGGTGTATTGATGGGGACTTGTCATGTGCGGTTGTGACAGTAACAGGTATATTGATGGGGACTCGTCATGTGAGGTTGTGACAGTAACAGGTGTATTGATGGGGACTCGTCATGTGCGGTTGTGACAGTAACAGGTGTATTGATGGGGACTCGTCATGTGTGGTTGTGACAGTAACAGGTGTATTGATGGGGACTCGTCATGTGA
The DNA here is from genome assembly GCF_964638095.1 of Poromitra crassiceps. Taxonomy (NCBI): domain Eukaryota; kingdom Metazoa; phylum Chordata; class Actinopteri; order Beryciformes; family Melamphaidae; genus Poromitra; species Poromitra crassiceps. Next base: position 613,160 of record NW_028152257.1, read on the forward strand.
GGTTGTGACATAACGGTGGTATTGATGGGGACTCGTCATGTGAGGTTGTGACAGTAACAGGTGTATTGATGGGGACTCGTCATGTGAGGTTGTGACAGTAACAGGTGTATTGATGGGGACTCGTCATGTGTGGTTGTGACAGTAACAGGTGTATTGATGGGGACTCGTCATGTGCGGTTGTGACAGTAACAGGTGTATTGATGGGGACTCGTCATGGGTGGTTGTGACAGTAACAGGTGTATTGATGGGGACTCGTCATGTGTGGTTCTGACAGTAACGGTGGTATTGATGGGGACTCGTCATGTGTGGTTCTGACAGTAACGGTGGTATTGATGGGGACTCGTCATGTGTGGTTGTGACAGTAACAGGTGTATTGATGGGGACTCGTCATGTGTGGTTGTGACAGTAACAGGTGTATTGATGGGGACTCGTCATGTGCGGTTGTGACAGTAACAGGTGTATTGATGGGGACTCGTCATGTGCGGTTGTGACAGTAACAGGTGTATTGATGGGGACTCGTCATGTGTGGTTGTGACAGTAACAGGTGTATTGATGGAGACTCGTCATGTGAGGTTGTGACAGTAACAGGTGTATTGATGGGGACTCGTCATGTGTGGTTGTGACAGTAACAGGTATATTGATGGGGACTCGTCATGTGTGGTTGTGACAGTAACGGTGGTATTGATGGGGACTCGTCATGTGCGGTTGTGACAGTAACAGGTGTATTGATGGGGACTCGTCATGTGTGGTTCTGACAGTAACAGGTATATTGATGGGGACTCGTCATGTGTGGTTGTGACAGTAACAGGTGTATTGATGGGGACTCGTCATGTGCGGTTGTGACAGTAACAGGTGTATTGATGGGGACTCGTCATGTGTGGTTGTGACAGTAACAGGTGTATTGATGGAGACTCGTCATGTGAGGTTGTGACAGTAACAGGTGTATTGATGGGGACTCGTCATGTGTGGTTGTGACAGTAACAGGTATATTGATGGGGACTCGTCATGTGTGGTTGTGACAGTAACGGTGGTATTGATGGGGACTCGTCATGTGCGGTTGTGACAGTAACAGGTGTATTGATGGGGACTCGTCATGTGTGGTTCTGACAGTAACAGGTATATTGATGGGGACTCGTCATGTGTGGTTGTGACAGTAACAGGTGTATTGATGGGGACTCGTCATGTGTGGTTGTGACAGTAACAGGTGTATTGATGGGGACTCGTCATGTGTGGTTGTGACAGTAACAGGTGTATTGATGGGGACTCGTCATGTGTGGTTGTGACAGTAACAGGTGTATTGATGGGGACTCGTCATGTGTGGTTCTGACAGTAACAGGTGTATTGATGGGGACTCGTCATGTGTGGTTGTGAGAGTAACAGGTGTATTGATGGGGACTCGTCATGTGTGGTTGTGACAGTAACAGGTGTATTGATGGGGACTCGTCATGTGTGGTTGTGACAGTAACAGGTGTATTGATGGGGACTCGTCATGTGTGGTTCTGACAGTAACAGGTGTATTGATGGGGACTCGTCATGTGTGGTTGTGACAGTAACAGGTGTATTGATGGGGACTTGTCATGTGCGGTTGTGACAGTAACAGGTGTATTGATGGGGACTCGTCATGTGTGGTTCTGACAGTAACAGGTGTATTGATGGGGACTTGTCATGTGCGGTTGTGCCAGTAACAGGTGTATTCAAGTTCAAGTTCAAGTTCAAGTAGTTTATTAATGTCCCAAAGGGCAAATTGGATTACAGCAAGGCGTAGAGGCTTGAAACATAAAAACATAAAGTGCAAACCATACATACAATGTCATAAATAATCAGAATGTAACAACATTTAGACATACGATGGGCCAATATAAAAGAGCATACGTCTGGTGCGGCTGATAAATAAAATAAGACAACACTAATAACTTAAGAACGAGATGAGCCAGCGGCTGGTACGGCCGATAAAACAGTATAAAACAAATTAAAAACAAATTTGTTTTATACTGTTTTATTTTTATTGATGGGGACTCGTCATGTGTGGTTCTGACAGTAACAGGTGTATTGATGGGGACTCGTCATGTGTGGTTGTGACAGTAACAGGTGTATTGATGGGGACTCGTCATGTGTGGTTGTGACAGTAACAGGTGTATTGATGGGGACTCGTCATGTGCGGTTGTGACAGTAACAGGTATATTGATGGGGACTCGTCATGTGTGGTTGTGACAGTAACAGGTGTATTGATGGGGACTCGTCATGTGCGGTTGTGACAGTAACAGGTATATTGATGGGGACTCGTCATGTGCGGTTGTGACAGTAACAGGTGTATTGATGGGGACTCGTCATGTGTGGTTCTGACAGTAACGGTGGTATTGATGGGGACTCGTCATGTGCGGTTGTGTGACAGTAACAGGTATATTGATGGGGACTCGTCATGTGTGGTTGTGACAGTAACAGGTGTATTGATGGGGACTCGTCATGTGTGGTTGTGACAGTAACAGGTGTATTGATGGGGACTCGTCATGTGTGGTTGTGTGACAGTAACAGGTGTATTGATGGGGACTTGTCATGTGTGGTTGTGACAGTAACAGGTGTATTGATGGGGACTCGTCATGTGCGGTTGTGTGACAGTAACAGGTATATTGATGGGGACTCGTCATGTGTGGTTGTGACAGTAACAGGTGTATTGATGGGGACTTGTCATGTGTGGTTGTGACAGTAACAGGTGTATTGATGGGGACTCGTCATGTGTGGTTGTGACAGTAACAGGTGTATTGATGGGGACTCGTCATGTGCGGTTGTGACAGTAACAGGTATATTGATGGGGACTTGTCATGCTGGTGCGCCAGGCGACTGACAGGCGAAGCGGGCAGGACTGGCACCGCCTCGCTCTGAGGGGCTGTATCTGTCCCTTACCCTCTCTGACAACTTACTAACTGATTTCAAGGCACACACACTAGATTTGCCCCTCCACACGTGCTACAATATCATTTATTTCGCTCACTCTCTTATATTGAGTGTGACCTTGCTGGCCAAGAAATCCACCACTCCTCATGACATATTTGAGGGATTTTAATTGGTGTTTTTCTGTGGGCGGGACCGGGTGAAGGCTCCACAGCTCCTTGGCCCTGAACCTCCATCCATCCGTACCTAATGAGGAGGAGTGAGAGAGGCTTACAGCAGCCTTGGACTCGCCTGCATCTACTTCCATTCCTTTTCACTTGCAACGGTTTTCACGTGTCAACTGAATACTGCCACACACAGTCTGAAAAAAAGTAGCAACTTGTGCCATGACTTTGGCGGTACTACTAGTCACAACAACTACACCTCCAGTCATTTCTTTCACTGTTGTTGTGAGACGAGTTGACGTCTTCTATGCAGTGTGTTTTTGCGTTAATGTTATTAGTGAATAGCCTAAACCAGTGATCCTCACTATTTCTTCGATGAGAGCCGCACTGGCAGGACAAAGTCAATAGGAGAGCCACTTTTACCGCAAAACACCAAAAGCCACCCCAACCAAGCACATCTGCCTACCATTTTTTTGTTTTATTGTTTTCCACACACACACACACACACACACACACACACACACACACACACACACACACACACCAGTTTCCCCTAGAAAATCTTTCAGGCCTGGAGGGATTTCGAAACGTACCCCGACCGCAAGGGTGGGGGCCGTCGCTGGCGACGCTGGAGTTTTAGCTAACCTGTTCACATCTATGTTCGCAATGGCATCCCAAGTATCATCATTCTATTATGGGATGCGATGCGAACAGTTGTATTATGGGATGTGCGTTTCCCAGGCAACGACACACGTTGACACGTTTTGTAACAGCACTGGTGGCGTTGCCTGGGAAACGCACATCCCATAATACAACTGTTCGCATCGCATCCCATAATAGTATGATATAGTTTTGGAACAACACAGCTGGGAATACTCCTAAAAGCAAAATGCTTATTGTTTTGAATGATTTGGCACCTTCTACTACTGTCAACACCAGTATTGTTGTATTGTAATAATATGCCATTAAGGTTTATTGAAATTTTGGGGAGAGCAGGGGAGATTTTTTTTTTTTTTTTTTTGCAATTTCTTAGAGCCGCCAACTAAAGCTTCGAGAGCCGCCAGCGTCTTGCGAGCCGCGCAATGAGGAACTAGGGTCTAAACGGACGCGGAAAAGGAAGTGACGGTTGCAGGAGAGGCGCGCTGTACAGGAAGCTGGGGAAAAAGGTAGGGCTGTCCCAGTCTATTTTTTAAATAAAAATAGACTCTGGGTTCCCAGATTGCTTGATTTGAAGGCTGTTACTTTTTATTTTAATAATGTTTTTTCTGACCCGCCCCTTTTTCTCTCTCCCCCCCGATTGTACTTGGCCAATTCCCCCTGCTGTCCTGGTCGTTGCTCCACCCCCACCACCACATCCTTCCTCTGATACATGTGCAGTCACCAGCCGCATTTTTTCACCTGACAGCGAAGTGTTTCACCAGCAGGACATAGCCTGTGGGAGCATCACGCTATCCCGCCCCCCCCCCCCCCCTAGTTCCCCTCCCCCCGAACAGGTGCCCCAACCGACCAAAGGAAGCACTAGTGCAGCGACCGGGTCCTGGAGACATACTTCATCTGGCTTCCCACCCACAGACACGGCCAATAGTGCCTGTACGGACGGACGCGTGACGAGGCCGGAGGTAACACGGGGGTTTGAACCTGTGACCCTCATTTTTTGGTAGGCAGGGAATCTACCGCTGCACTACCCGGACACTGATACTGATAGTTTTGAACTGAAACTGCTGATAGATAGCCGATATTTTGTGCTGATATTCAGTAAATTTTCATGCTGAAAATTCTCCCAAATTAAGTATTCAGTGGTTTCCCCGATAGCATTCTCTTCCTGGCAGAGAGTGACCATGAGAGTCCAAAAGTCTACATTGATACCAGATCATTGAAATAATAACATATTCATGCACACTGCTGTGAAATCCAATGAAAACGTTGCATTACAGTCAGTTCAGGTTAACGGAGTCCCATGAACAACCGTGGCATTGAGGGAAATTGGGCTATCCATTAGGGCTGTGGCGATTCACTTATCTCCCGATTCGATACTATCACGATTCTTGGGTGCCGATTCGATTTATATTGCGATTCTTAAGTATTGCGATTCTACGATTATTGCGATTCGATATTACGATTTATTGCGATTTTTGTTTATTTTTTTCTTTTCTTTTTTCAGTTTGTTTGCTTTTTTACACTAGATTAGAACATGGGAAAAGTTGAATCATACACTAGAGACTGTATATTATATATCATGAGTAGGGCTGGGCGATATAGTTAAAAACAGGGGCGGACTGGGATCATAATTCAGGCCGGGCATTAGATACCAAGCAGGCCAGGCCGATATGGGCCAACGCGCGTGAAATTTGGGCCGTTTGAAGCCAGATTTGGGCCGTTTGAAGTCCAATTTTACAATGAGATGCACCCACTTTAACCCTGAAGTGTAATTATTACTTCAGACTAACTAATAAAGTAATAAAACCACTAGTAAACCAGTAGGCGGCGCCTGGCCTGCTGTTCAGTGAGTGGCCTGACTGCAAGCACCCCAAAAAAAAAAAAAAAAAAAAAATATTTTATTTATTTTTAATTTGCGATTATCGATTCTGGAATAAAAGATCGATCCAAAAAATCGTGACATTAAAAATCGCGATACTTAGGTGAATCGATTTTTTCCCCCACCCCTACTATCCATGCTATACTATCTAGTATCTAATAAAGCTCAGTGTTTCCCCTAGACAAGATTTCAGGCCTGGAGGGATTCCAAAACGTACCCCGACCGCAGCGGTGCGGGCCGTCGCTGGCAACGCTGAAGTTTTAGCTAACCTGTTCGCATCTATGTTCGCAATGTCATCCCAAGTATCATCATACTATTATGGGATGCGATGCGAACAGTTGTGTTATGGGATGTGCGTTTCCCAGGCAACGACACACGTTGACACGTTTTGGACCAGCGCATGATGCTCCTAAAAGCAAAATCCTTATCGTTTTGAATGATTTGGCATTTTCTATTACTGTCAACACCAGTATTGTTGTGTCATAATAATATGCCATAAAGGTTTATTGAAATTTTGGGGAGAGCAGAAAAAAAAATCTAAAAAAAGGGGGGGGAAATGCATTTCCTCTTCTGGCCTGGCGGGCCCGCCAGGCCAGTAGAATGGTAGGGGAAACACTGCTAGAATACCTTCAAATAACCATAAAGAATAAAACCTGGCCAACATATTCTCGTTTTTTCTTGCTTGCTTCGTCACTTTATTTTCCCCGTCCTGAACCTTCTCTGGTGTTATGGCTACCAGCTTAGAAATCATGCATCCTGCCTTACAGATCTCAGATGGAAACTATTTCTGCCCCCCTTAGGATTGTAGTCAAAAGCACAAAAATAACAATTGCAAAGATCTGATACAATTCACATTCCTAATATTTGTCATTTTCTAGATGCGGTTCAGGTAGGTAAGTGGTTTTCATCAGTGCTGCTGTTCTGCGGCTTAAAGGAGACCGAGGCAGGGGAAGACAGATAAGACGTACAGCAGGGGTGCCCACACTTTTTCAGCTTGGGAGCTACTTTTAAAATGACCAAGTCAAAGTGATCTACCAAACATATTTATTTATATATATATACACTGAGTGGAAAACAGTGGAACAGTGGAAAAACAGTGGAAACAGTGGAAAAACAGTGGAAAAACAGTGGAAAAACAGTGCCATGCGATCGACCACACTACCTCCCGCTCCCTCCCAGCTGCTGTCGTTGTGTCCTTGGGCAAGACACTTAACCCTCCTTGCCTCGTATGATTGGTATGATTGGTATGAAT
>NW_028152257.1:625000-747500 GCF_964638095.1 Poromitra crassiceps
AACTTTGCCAAAACAACAATGAGCCATGAACAAAAAAAAATCAGTCACGTATTGCACTTAATAGCTACATGTTTACATTCAGTATAGCAGCTTCAACAGTCAACTTCAGTTAACAATGAATTAACATACATTTTAAGAGCTACAGGTAGGTTTACATCAGTATAGCAGCTTCAACAGTCAACTTCAGTTAACACTCTTTTCTTCAAGTATGTTGTCAGAACTTGTCACTGTTCTAGTGTTCTAAAAAAAAAAAAAAAAAAAAAAAAAAAAATTAAAAAATTAAAAATTAAATATTCGTTTTAAAAAAATAATAATAATCGAATTTCGTTCATAATTATTAAATTCGAATAATATTCGAATATCAAAATTCGTTTCAACAGCCCTAATACACATTAAATAAAGTCGGGCTTAAGTTGCAACCTTTACGAACTCCTCTTCTCTGGGTGAATAACTCAGTTTGTCTGTCTCCTATTTTAACCGCACACATATTTTCCAGATACATTGATTTGATCAGATCATACATTTTGCCCCCGATACCACAATTTAAAAGTCTGTAATAGAGCCCTTCGTGCCAAATAGAATCGAAAGCTTTCTTGAAATCAATAAAACAAGTGAATATCTTACCATTTTTTGTTTGGTGTACGTGTTTGTTAATTAAAGTGTGAAGGGTATATACATGGTCGGTGGTGCGGTGTTTTGGAAGGAAACCAATTTGATTTCTACTCAAGATGGAGTGTTCATCAAGGAAATCTAGTATCCTTTTGTTTAGAATACTACAGAATAATTTACCTAGACAACTGCTGACACAGATGCCACGGTAGTTATTAGGGTCTGATTTGCCACCACCCTTATGAATTGGGGAAATTAGCCCTTTGCCCCAGATATTAGGAAAACATCCTGATTTTAGTACAATATTGAATAATTTCAACACTGCACCCTGCATCTCTGGGGTGCTGCATTTGAGCATTTCATTTTTAATGCTGTCTGCACCACAAGCTTTTCTTGGCCGGAGAGATTTTGTCTGTGTGGTCAATTCTTCCCAAGTAATTGGGAAATCAAGGGGGTTTTGGTTGTCTTTAATTGTTTCTTCTAATTTTTTTTTAGTTTGTCTTTTATAATACATTGATCTGAATTAATTGGTATGTCTTTGTACAGATTTTCAAAATGTGCTCTCCAGATGTTACCATTTTGGATGGGTAATGCTTGTGGTTGTCTTGTGTTGAAGTTGTTCCACATGTCCCAGAATTGGTTTTGGTTAATGGCGTTCTCAATATCTTCAAGTTTTTTGTGTGTATAATTTCGTTTTTTGTCCCTAATTGTGTGTTTATATTTGCTTAGAATTTCATTGTACCTAATGCGTAAGGCTGGGTTGTTTGGTTGGCGATGTTTTTCATTTGATATTTTTCTCAGGTCTTTTCTGATGGTCTTGCATTCCTCATCAAACCATTTGTCAGTGGTTTGCCTTTTAACAGGCTTCCGTTTTTGTTTTATGAGGTCAGCTTTAATAGCTGCCTTATGGAATATGATATTTATATCATTGATTGCCTTGTTTACACCATCTCTGGTAGGGACATAGTCATTTTGGGCATATGTAGATATGTCAGTCATCATCTATCTCTCTCTGTCTCTCTCTCTCTCTCTCTCTCTCTCACTCTCTCTCACCTATAAAAGCTTGTTTAAAAGCCGCTTACATGGCTGAGCTCGCCATGCAGAAGAGCAGGCATTGATTACTCTTGCCTTAAATGGCCGAGGGTAATGAATCATAACAGAGTAAATGGTTCCTGACAGTTAGGCATTCAATGCAGGCACATCCCTGCAGACGCATGTGTCTGCAGCTGGAGGTGTTGTTCTCCGGGAGTACCGTCGGTCCACGGGGGAAGAGAGAGAGAGAGAGAGAGAGAGAGAGAGAGAGAGAGAGAGAGAGAGAGAGAGAGAGAGAGAGAGAGAGAGAGAGAGAGAGAGAGAGAGAGAGAGAGAGAGAGAGATCCCGGTCAACAATGGTCTTCTATTGTACTCTATACTATCACATTCCATTTAATTTTCTTTTATCTTCCTTTTTGAATATCTTCAGATTTGGTGATTTATGTTACTGGGTAACAAAATGTCTTGTTTTCTGTTTTTGATTCTTTGTAACTGCTAAGTGTTGCTAATGTATGCTTTGGCAATGTAAGATGCACCTTATCATGCCAATAAAGCCCTTTGAATTGAATTGAATTGAGAGAGAGAGAGAGAGAGAGAGAGAGAGAGAGAGAGAGAGAGAGAGAGAGAGAGAGAGAGAGAGAGAGAGAGAGAGAGAGAGAGAGAGAGAGAGAGAGAGAGAGAGAGAGACTGACTGACTGACTGACTGACTGACTGACTGACTGACTGCTGGCATGAAGTCAGCCCTGTAGTGGCTACCCTGGGTTAGTGAAGTCAGCCCTGGCAGACCTAGGCCTGTAATAAACCAAACAATATCACATTAACACCCAAGGTCCGCCATTAATGGACTCGACACCAGCCAGCGAGCTGTACTGCGCACATAAGCTCCCACTGTCCCTCCACTGACTGTTTAATTCCTGGGCTGGTAATTATAACTGTTATCTGTTCTGTTGCCTGTGGAAAAATGATCCAGCTTGTCAGCAGAGCACACCATTCATTTCCTCTGTATCATAATCTAAGTGTTTTATCCCTTATTGCTGGAGTAAATGGAGGCAGTTTTCTTCTTCTTCTCCCCCCCAGCGGCGACGTCTGCTTCACTGTACTGTACATCACACACACACACACACACACACACACACACACACACACACACACACACACACACACACACACACACACCACAGACTGTTGAAGTCTGCTTCACTGTACTGTACATCACACACACACACACACACACACACACACACACACCACAGACTGTTGAAGTCTGCTTCACTGTACTGTACATCACACACACACACACACACACACACACACACACACACACACACACACACCACAGACTGTTGAAGTCTGCTTCACTGTACATCACACACACACACACACACACACACACACACACACACACCACAGACTGTTGAAGTCTGCTTCACTGTACTGTACATCACACACACACACACACACACACACACACACACACACACACACACACACACACACAGACTGTTGAAGTCTGCTTCACTGTACTGTACATCACACACACACACACACACACACACACACACACACACACACACACACACACACACACACACACACACACACACACACACACACACACACACACACACACACCACAGACTGTTGAAGTCTGCTTCACTGTACTGTACATCACACACCACTGCAGGACATGTTGGAAGTAACTGTGGTTGCCTCATTTGGCCATTTGTTAGCGCTGAAAAGTTGTTACCCCGAAACTTCAGATACAAGCATCATCCATCAGCAACCAATTCGATTCTGGCGTGTCCCTATCCCTATGTCCCGCCTGTTGCTGCAACAGCATTGGTGTTACAGCTAGCATGAATCATCTACATCAAATCAAAGCAGCACAGCCATGTATTTACTGTAGCAGCAGCAGGGTGAATGCAGGGAGAAAACAATATGACGCTATATTCTGCTCTCAAAGTCTTTATGTGATGTCAAACTGGCTTATGTGTGAGATTTAGCTGGGCTCTGCTGCCTGTCAGTCACAATGCTAATGGGCCTTTTTCACCGGCAGCCATTTTGTCTCTAAAAGGCAGGAAGTAACACAGGTGCAAGCAAAACATAATGAGGGTTTCTAACGTACAATCCATTTAGGTGTTCCAGTGCTGGGGCCCTTGTTAATGTTTTGCTTGCACCTGTGTTACTTCCTGCCTTTTAGACACAAAATGGTTGATGTGAAAAAGGCAGAAGCTTGCTTTCCTGGGAGGGGACAGCAACAGTGACCTTTATGAACTTCAGCACTGGACAAATTCTGCCCCCCTCTGGTCCAAAGGGGGGCAACCTCTGGTTCTGAAAGATGAGGCCAATGCGGAAGCGCCTTAAACCTGCATTCTCTCTAATGGCCTGCAGGGAGCGACTCCACTCTCTGCAAAAAGAAGTCAGATTGTATGGTAGTCAATGGGAAAATTACCCTACTTCTCAGTTGATTTATGACCTCAGGAAACGCTGTCCTAATGAGTCTATGGTCTCTCAATCGCTAATTTGAAGTCTTCTTCAATACAGTGTGATGTCCATTTTGTAAATTATGGTCCAATTGAAAGTAAAGTAGACGATAAAGCAGACTATTCTTTGGGACGTCATTAAGAAGTGGCCTGTCCAGTGATCGCACAGCTCGCTGATCGCAGACCAGGCGCTGCAGCTCTGGTCTCGTGCTAGCTGCTTCTGGCACCAAATAACCAAGATGGCGACGGTGAAAATGCCAAAGTGGAGGCTTCAAAACAGGAGTCCACAAACGAATGGGTGACGTCACGGCGGCTACGTCCATATTTATATACGGTCGACGGTCTGGCCAGCAGATCGGCTCGAGATTCAAACACACCTTGCGGACACGTAAAATACCAACGTTTTATTCTGGCGACTGGGTCGATCTCAAGATAACAAGGCACATGTCGGACTTGACGACCGAGGTCCGACGTGCACCTCCTGCCTCTCCCGCCCCAGCCTGACACGGCGTGGTACTGTGTGGTTCTGACAGTAACGGTGGTATTGATGGGGACTCGTCATGTGAGGTTGTGACAGTAACAGGTGTATTGATGGGGACTCGTCATGTGTGGTTGTGACAGTAACAGGTATATTGATGGGGACTCGTCATGTGTGGTTGTGACAGTAACAGGTGTATTGATGGGGACTCGTCATGTGTGGTTGTGACAGTAACAGGTGTATTGATGGGGACTCGTCATGTGTGGTTGTGACAGTAACAGGTGTATTGATGGGGACTCGTCATGTGTGGTTGTGACAGTAACAGGTGTATTGATGGGGACTCGTCATGTGAGGTTGTGACAGTAACAGGTGTATTGATTAGGGCTGTGAATCTTCACTGGCCTCATGATTCGATTCGATTACGATTCATCTGTCAACGATTCGATTCGATTCGATTAAACGATGCATCACGATGCATCGCGATGCATCTTAAATCGATGCATCACTTTTTCCGCAATACATGATTTATTTTTTCTCACTTTCTTTTTTCTCACTGTGTGGCTACTTTTAAAATAAAAGTGCATTTGGAATTGCATTGTATTATGATCCATAATTAAAATAAACAACTGCATGTACTTACATTCTATTTTATTTGATTAATTTTTTTTTTTTTTTTTTTTTTAATAATCGATTTTTGATATTTGTTAATCGATGCAGAATCGTGCACGTCCGCATCGCGATGCATCTTATAATCGATTATTTTTGACACCCCTAGTATTGATGGGGACTTGTCATGTGCGGTTGTGACAGTAACAGGTGTATTGATGGGGACTTGTCATGTGTGGTTGTGACAGTAACAGGTATATTGATGGGGACTCGTCATGTGAGGTTGTGACAGTAACAGGTGTATTGATGGGGACTCGTCATGTGTGGTTGTGACAGTAACAGGTATATTGATGGGGACTCGTCATGTGAGGTTGTGACAGTAACAGGTATATTGATGGGGACTCGTCATGTGAGGTTGTGACAGTAACAGGTATATTGATGGGGACTCGTCATGTGTGGTTGTGACAGTAACAGGTGTATTGATGGGGACTCGTCATGTGTGGTTGTGACAGTAACAGGTGTATTGATGGGGACTCGTCATGTGAGGTTGTGACAGTAACAGGTGTATTGATTAGGGCTGTGAATCTTCACTGGCCTCACGATTCGATTCGATTACGATTCATCTGTCAACGATTCGATTCGATTAAACGATGCATCACGATGCATCGCGATGCATCTTAAATCGATGCATCACTTTTTCCGCAATACATGATTTATTTTTTCTCACTTTCTTTTTTCTCACTGTGTGGCTACTTTTAAAATAAAAGTGCATTTGGAATTGCATTGTATTATGATCCATAATTAAAATAAACAACTGCATGTACTTACATTCTATTTTATTTGATTAAAATTTTTTTTTTCTTTTTTTAATAATCGATTTTTGATATTTGTTAATCGATGCAGAATCGTGCACGTCCGCATCGCGATGCATCTTATAATCGATTATTTTTGACACCCCTAGTATTGATGGGGACTTGTCATGTGCGGTTGTGACAGTAACAGGTGTATTGATGGGGACTTGTCATGTGTGGTTGTGACAGTAACAGGTATATTGATGGGGACTCGTCATGTGAGGTTGTGACAGTAACAGGTATATTGATGGGGACTCGTCATGTGTGGTTGTGACAGTAACAGGTGTATTGATGGGGACTTGTCATGTGTGGTTGTGACAGTAACAGGTATATTGATGGGGACTCGTCATGTGAGGTTGTGACAGTAACAGGTATATTGATGGGGACTCGTCATGTGCGGTTGTGACAGTAACAGGTATATTGATGGGGACTCGTCATGTGAGGTTGTGACAGTAACAGGTGTATTGATGGGGACTTGTCATGTGTGGTTGTGACAGTAACAGGTATATTGATGGGGACTCGTCATGTGAGGTTGTGACAGTAACAGGTATATTGATGGGGACTCGTCATGTGTGGTTGTGACAGTAACAGGTGTATTGATGGGGACTTGTCATGTGTGGTTGTGACAGTAACAGGTATATTGATGGGGACTCGTCATGTGAGGTTGTGACAGTAACAGGTATATTGATGGGGACTCGTCATGTGCGGTTGTGACAGTAACAGGTATATTGATGGGGACTCGTCATGTGAGGTTGTCACAGTAACAGGTGTATTGATGGGGACTTGTCATGTGTGGTTGTGACAGTAACAGGTGTATTGATGGGGACTCGTCATGTGTGGTTGTGACAGTAACAGGTGTATTGATGGGGACTCGTCATGTGAGGTTGTGACAGTAACGGTGTATTGATGGGGACTCGTCGTGTGGTTGTGACAGTAACAGGTGTATTGATGGGGACTCGTCATGTGTGGTTGTGACAGTAACAGGTGTATTGATGGGGACTCGTCATGTGTGGTTCTGACAGTAACGGTGGTATTGATGGGGACTCGTCATGTGCGGTTGTGACAGTAACAGGTGTATTGATGGGGACTCGTCATGTGCGGTTGTGACAGTAACAGGTGTATTGATGGGGACTCGTCATGTGCGGTTGTGACAGTAACAGGTGTATTGATGGGGACTCGTCATGTGAGGTTGTGACATAACGGTGGTATTGATGGGGACTCGTCATGTGCGGTTGTGACAGTAACAGGTGTATTGATAAGGACTCGTCATGTGAGGTTGTGACAGTAACAGGTGTATTGATGGGGACTCGTCATGTGTGGTTGTGACAGTAACAGGTGTATTGATGGGGACTCGTCATGTGTGGTTGTGACTAGAGCCCGACCGATATGGGATTTTTGAAACCGATACCGATACCGATTTTAGGGAATAAAAAATTACCGATACCGATAATATCGGCCGATATTTTTATTTTATTTTATTTTTGTTTTTAGTGCTAATTTTTTATTTATTTATCCTGGTTGCTGCTCCACCCTCTGCCGATCTGGGGAGAGCCGAAAACTGACTCCATGCTTCCACATGGGCAGTTAGCCAGCCGCTTCTTTTCACCTGACAGGGGAAGCTTCACCGGTAGGACATAGCACGTGGGAGGATCACGATATTCCAACGAGTTCCCCTCCCTCCGAACAGGCGCCCTTAACGACCAGAGGAGGCACCACATCAGCAACCCTCAAATATCAAACACTTGACAAAGATATGATTGAGTTGACATGAATTGAAATATGTGATGTAGGCAGGATATTTTACAGCTTATTAATAAACTCAATGCAATGAAACAGTAAACCAAACTGGGAATTTAATAATTATAAATAACTAGAAATACAAAAACACAATAGAACAAATAGTTAAGAAAAAATATCAAATATACACAACATGCTGTCCATGCTGTCTATAACTTATATATACTGTATATATATTAAAAAAAAAAAAAAAATCGGCCGATATTTTTTTTTTTTTTTAACCGATACCGATATATCGATAATCGCCAATATCGGCGGGCCGATAATATCGGTCGGGCTCTAGTTGTGACAGTAACGGTGGTATTGATGGGGACTTGTCATGTGAGGTTGTGACAGTAACAGGTGTATTGATGGGGACTTGTCATGTGAGGTTGTGACAGTAACAGGTGTATTGATGGGGACTTGTCATGTGCGGTTGTGACAGTAACAGGTGTATTGATGGGGACTTGTCATGTGAGGTTGTGACATAACGGTGGTATTGATGGGGACTCGTCATGTGCGGTTGTGACAGTAACAGGTGTATTGATGGGGACTTGTCATGTGAGGTTGTGACATAACGGTGGTATTGATGGGGACTCGTCATGTGCGGTTGTGACAGTAACAGGTATATTGATGGGGACTCGTCATGTGTGGTTCTGACAGTAACAGGTATATTGATGGGGACTCGTCATGTGTGGTTGTGACAGTAACAGGTATATTGATGGGGACTCGTCATGTGTGGTTGTGACAGTAACAGGTATATTGATGGGGACTCGTCATGTGTGGTTCTGACAGTAACAGGTATATTGATGGGGACTCGTCATGTGCGGTTGTGACAGTAACAGGTATATTGATGGGGACTCGTCATGTGTGGTTGTGACAGTAACAGGTGTATTGATGGGGACTCGTCATGTGCGGTTGTGACAGTAACAGGTGTATTGATGGGGACTCGTCATGTGTGGTTCTGACAGTAACAGGTGTATTGATGGGGACTTGTCATGTGCGGTTGTGACAGTAACAGGTGTATTGATGGGGACTCGTCATGTGCGGTTGTGACAGTAACGGTGGTATTGATGGGGACTCGTCATGTGCGGTTGTGACAGTAACAGGTGTATTGATGGGGACTCGTCATGTGCGGTTGTGACAGTAACAGGTGTATTGATGGGGACTCGTCATGTGCGGTTGTGACAGTAACAGGTGTATTGATGGGGACTCGTCATGTGTGGTTGTGACAGTAACAGGTGTATTGATGGGGACTCGTCATGTGCGGTTGTGACAGTAACAGGTATATTGATGGGGACTCGTCATGTGTGGTTGTGACAGTAACAGGTGTATTGATGGGGACTCGTCATGTGCGGTTGTGACAGTAACAGGTATATTGATGGGGACTCGTCATGTGAGGTTGTGACAGTAACAGGTATATTGATGGGGACTCGTCATGTGCGGTTGTGACAGTAACAGGTGTATTGATGGGGACTCGTCATGTGTGGTTGTGACAGTAACAGGTGTATTGATGGGGACTCGTCATGTGTGGTTCTGACAGTAACAGGTGTATTGATGGGGACTTGTCATGTGCGGTTGTGACAGTAACAGGTGTATTGATGGGGACTCGTCATGTGCGGTTGTGACAGTAACGGTGGTATTGATGGGGACACGTCATGTGCGGTTGTGACAGTAACAGGTGTATTGATGGGGACTCGTCATGTGCGGTTGTGACAGTAACAGCTGTATTGATGGGGACTCGTCATGTGCGGTTGTGACAGTAACAGGTGTATTGATGGGGACTCGTCATGTGTGGTTGTGACAGTAACAGGTGTATTGATGGGGACTCGTCATGTGCGGTTGTGACAGTAACAGGTATATTGATGGGGACTCGTCATGTGTGGTTGTGACAGTAACAGGTGTATTGATGGGGACTCGTCATGTGTGGTTCTGACAGTAACGGTGGTATTGATGGGGACTCGTCATGTGCGGTTGTGACAGTAACAGGTGTATTGATGGGGACTCGTCATGTGCGGTTGTGACAGTAACAGGTGTATTGATGGGGACTCGTCATGTGCGGTTGTGACAGTAACAGGTGTATTGATGGGGACTCGTCATGTGAGGTTGTGACATAACGGTGGTATTGATGGGGACTCGTCATGTGCGGTTGTGACAGTAACAGGTGTATTGATAAGGACTCGTCATGTGAGGTTGTGACAGTAACAGGTGTATTGATGGGGACTCGTCATGTGTGGTTGTGACAGTAACAGGTGTATTGATGGGGACTCGTCATGTGTGGTTGTGACTAGAGCCCGACCGATATGGGATTTTTGAAACCGATACCGATACCGATTTTAGGGAATAAAAAATTACCGATACCGATAATATCGGCCGATATTTTTATTTTATTTTATTTTTGTTTTTAGTGCTAATTTTTTATTTATTTATCCTGGTTGCTGCTCCACCCTCTGCCGATCTGGGGAGAGCCGAAAACTGACTCCATGCTTCCACATGGGCAGTTAGCCAGCCGCTTCTTTTCACCTGACAGGGGAAGCTTCACCGGTAGGACATAGCACGTGGGAGGATCACGATATTCCAACGAGTTCCCCTCCCTCCGAACAGGCGCCCTTAACGACCAGAGGAGGCACCACATCAGCAACCCTCAAATATCAAACACTTGACAAAGATATGATTGAGTTGACATGAATTGAAATATGTGATGTAGGCAGGATATTTTACAGCTTATTAATAAACTCAATGCAATGAAACAGTAAACCAAACTGGGAATTTAATAATTATAAATAACTAGAAATACAAAAACACAATAGAACAAATAGTTAAGAAAAAATATCAAATATACACAACATGCTGTCCATGCTGTCTATAACTTATATATACTGTATATATATAAAAAAAAAAAAAAAAATCGGCCGATATATATATATTTTTTTTAACCGATACCGATATATCGATAATCGCCAATATCGGCCGATAATATCGGCGGGCCGATAATATCGGTCGGGCTCTAGTTGTGACAGTAACGGTGGTATTGATGGGGACTTGTCATGTGAGGTTGTGACAGTAACAGGTGTATTGATGGGGACTTGTCATGTGAGGTTGTGACAGTAACAGGTGTATTGATGGGGACTTGTCATGTGCGGTTGTGACAGTAACAGGTGTATTGATGGGGACTTGTCATGTGAGGTTGTGACATAACGGTGGTATTGATGGGGACTCGTCATGTGCGGTTGTGACAGTAACAGGTGTATTGATGGGGACTTGTCATGTGAGGTTGTGACATAACGGTGGTATTGATGGGGACTCGTCATGTGCGGTTGTGACAGTAACAGGTATATTGATGGGGACTCGTCATGTGTGGTTCTGACAGTAACGGTGGTATTGATGGGGACTCGTCATGTGTGGTTGTGACAGTAACAGGTGTATTGATGGGGACTCGTCATGTGCGGTTGTGACAGTAACAGGTGTATTGATGGGGACTCGTCATGTGTGGTTCTGACAGTAACAGGTGTATTGATGGGGACTTGTCATGTGCGGTTGTGACAGTAACAGGTGTATTGATGGGGACTCGTCATGTGCGGTTGTGACAGTAACGGTGGTATTGATGGGGACTCGTCATGTGCGGTTGTGACAGTAACAGGTGTATTGATGGGGACTCGTCATGTGCGGTTGTGACAGTAACAGGTGTATTGATGGGGACTCGTCATGTGCGGTTGTGACAGTAACAGGTATATTGATGGGGACTCGTCATGTGTGGTTGTGACAGTAACAGGTGTATTGATGGGGACTCGTCATGTGCGGTTGTGACAGTAACAGGTATATTGATGGGGACTCGTCATGTGAGGTTGTGACAGTAACAGGTATATTGATGGGGACTCGTCATGTGCGGTTGTGACAGTAACAGGTGTATTGATGGGGACTCGTCATGTGTGGTTGTGACAGTAACAGGTGTATTGATGGGGACTCGTCATGTGTGGTTCTGACAGTAACAGGTGTATTGATGGGGACTTGTCATGTGCGGTTGTGACAGTAACAGGTGTATTGATGGGGACTCGTCATGTGCGGTTGTGACAGTAACGGTGGTATTGATGGGGACACGTCATGTGCGGTTGTGACAGTAACAGGTGTATTGATGGGGACTCGTCATGTGCGGTTGTGACAGTAACAGGTGTATTGATGGGGACTCGTCATGTGCGGTTGTGACAGTAACAGGTGTATTGATGGGGACTCGTCATGTGTGGTTGTGACAGTAACAGGTGTATTGATGGGGACTCGTCATGTGCGGTTGTGACAGTAACAGGTATATTGATGGGGACTCGTCATGTGTGGTTGTGACAGTAACAGGTGTATTGATGGGGACTCGTCATGTGCGGTTGTGACAGTAACAGGTATATTGATGGGGACTCGTCATGTGAGGTTGTGACAGTAACAGGTATATTGATGGGGACTCGTCATGTGCGGTTGTGACAGTAACAGGTGTATTGATGGGGACTTGTCATGTGTGGTTGTGACAGTAACAGGTGTATTGATGGGGACTCGTCATGTGTGGTTGTGACAGTAACAGGTGTATTGATGGGGACTCGTCATGTGTGGTTGTGACAGTAACAGGTGTATTGATGGGGACTCGTCATGTGTGGTTGTGGCAGTAACAGGTGTATTGATGGGGACTCGTCATGTGAGGTTGTGACATATGGTGGTATTGATGGGACTCGTCATGTGCGGTTGTGACAGTAACAGGTATATTGATGGGGACTTGTCATGCTGGTGCGCCAGGCGACTGACAGGCGAAGCGGGCAGGACTGGCACCGCCTCGCTCTGAGGGGCTGTATCTGTCCCTTACCCTCTCTGACAACTTACTAACTGATTTCAAGGCACACACACTAGATTTGCCCCTCCACACGTGCTACAATATCATTTATTTCGCTCACTCTCTTATATTGAGTGTGACCTTGCTGGCCAAGAAATCCACCACTCCTCATGACATATTTGAGGGATTTTAATTGGTGTTTTTCTGTGGGCGGGACCGGGTGAAGGCTCCACAGCTCCTTGGCCCTGAACCTCCATCCATCCGTACCTAATGAGGAGGAGTGAGAGAGGCTTACAGCAGCCTTGGACTCGCCTGCATCTACTTCCATTCCTTTTCACTTGCAACGGTTTTCACGTGTCAACTGAATACTGCCACTGATGTCGTGGGAGCGGAGTGGTTGGAATTCATCGTTGCCTGGACCAATCAAGGCTTGATTGTTCCTGACCAATCCCATTAGCAAAGAGTTGCTTGATTTGCAATCTGGGAACCCAGAGTCTATTTTTATTTAAAAAATAGACTCTGGGACAGCCCCACATTTTTCTCCGGCTTCCTGTACAGCGCACCTCTCCACCCACCGTCACTTCCTTTTCCACGTCGGTGCTCCACTGTTTACAGTCTGAAACAAAGTCTGAAAAAAAGTAGCAACTTGTGCCATGACTTTGGCGGTACTACTAGTCACAACTATGGAGAGCCGGGACTGCCGTATCAACAAATAAATGAGTAAATGTATAAATGAGCAGATAAATACATATATATGTATCATAAATATATGTAGAAATAAATGTAGATGACATAAATGTATATATATGTGTATTTTCCTATTTTTGTACGTTTTATATATTTATTTAATGATTTATTTGTGTATTTATACATTTATACATTTATTTATACATTTATACATTTATTTATACATTTATACATTTATACATTTATTTATACATTTATACATTTATTTATACATTTATACATTTATTTATACATTTATACATTTATTTATGGCATTTATTTATGTCTGTTTTATTTTATTTCTGTCTGTTTTATTTACCTCCCATTTATTTCTGTGCCTTGTATTTAGTGATGTCTCCTTTGTATTTAGTGATGCGTCCTTGCTTCCTTTCCTTTTCTGTATGCATTTCTGCCTACTCAATGCAAATTAGGGGGGCGGCCCTGTGCATTTATGCCTGCTCAATGCAGATTAGGGGGCTGGCCGTCATGGGCTCAAGTCTTTGCCTATTGGCTCGAATGCACATTGTCCTATCTGCTCCAAACTTGTCATGCATGATAAGTGTCCATGCCTGAAGATATCTGCACATCAATATCCATTTACACTCATAGCGCCACCTACTGGCAACAGGAAATGACATGTTTTACACTTACATGAACTGCTCAGAGTGGGTTGAACACATCCACCTCGGATGTGGTCAGAAAATCCTTTACCACCCAATGCAGCTTCATTGTGATGATTATGAGTGCTCATTGACTGGCGTGGGCGTGGCGCCATGGCGAAGGTTGATGTTTCGCCATCACACAGGAAGTTGGAGTAACTTCATTGTAGATTGTCCAATCTGCTCCAAACTTGTCATGCATGATAACTGTACATGCCTGAACACATCTAGATGTCAATATCCATTTATAGTCATAGCGCCCCCTACTGGCAACACAGAAAGTGCTTCGTAACTTGGCCCCACATGCTCACACGTGCACCAAACTTCACATGTTTGATGAGCATCCCAGCCTGAAGACATCTAGATGACCATTTCGAGTGATAGGCAGAGCACCCCCTACTGGCCACGCAGAAAGCGGTTTGTAACTCGGCCGTACATGGTCACACCCGCAACAAACTTCACATGTTTCATGAGCATCCCAGACTTCACACATGTACATGCCAATATAGCATTATAGGCAGAGCGCCTCCTACTGGCAACACATGAAGTTGATTGTAACTCAACTGAACGTTGTCCTATCTGCTCCAAACTTGTCGTGCATGATAAGTGTCCATGCCTGAAGATATCTGCAGATCAATATTCAGTGATAGTTACAGCGCCACCTACTGGCAAAAGGAAATGACACAAGTTTTACACGTACATGAACTGCTCATAGTGGGTTGACCACATCCACCTCAGATGTGGTCAGAAAAGCCTCAAGCTCTCGATTAACCTTCATTGTGAGGATTATGGGTAAGACATTGATATGTCAATATCCATTTATAGTCATAGCACCCCCTACTGCCAACACATAAATCATTTTGTAACTCGGCAGTACATGGTCCCCCGCGCACCAAAATACACATGTTTGATGACCATCCCAGCCTGAAGACATCTAGATGAACATTTTGAGTGATAGGCAGAGCGCCCCCTTCTGGCCACACAGGGAGTTGGAGTAACTCCATTGTAGATGGTCCAATCTGCTCCAAACTTGTCATGCATGATCAGTGTACATACCTGAAGACATCTAGATGTCAACATCCATTTATAGTCATAGCGCCCCCTACTGCCAACACAGACAGTGGTTTGTAACCCGGCCCTACATGCTCACACGCGCACCAAACGTCACATGTTTGATGAACGTCCCAGCCTGAAGACATCTATAGGACCATTTGGAGTTAGTGGCAGAGCGCCCCCTACTGACCACACAGGAAGTTAGAATAACTCCATTGTAGATTGTCCAATCTGCTCCAAACTTGTCATGCATGATAAGTGTCCATGCCTCAAGCCATCTATATGTCAATATCCATTTATAGTCATAGCGCCCCCTACTGGCAACAAAGAAAGTGGTTTGTAACTTGGCCCTACATGCTCACACGCGCACCAAACGTCACATGTTTGATGAGCATCCCAGCCTGAAGACATCTATAGGACCATTTGGAGTTAGAGGTAGAGCGCCCCCTACTGGCCACAGAGGAAGTTAGAGTAACTCCATTGTAGATTGTCCAATCTGCTCCAAACTTGTCATGCATGCTAAGTGTCCATGCCTCAAACCATCTATATGTCAATATCCATTTATAGTCATAGTGCCCCCTACTGGCAACAAAGAAAGTGGTTTGTAACTTGGCCCTACATGCTCACACGTGCACCAACTTCACATGTTTGATGAGCATCCCAGCCTGAAGACATCTAGATGACCATTTGGAGTTAGAGGCAGAGCGCCCCCTACTGGCCACACAGGAAGTTGGAGTAACTTTATTGTAGATTGTCCAATCTGCTCCAAACGTGTCATGCATGATAAGTGTCCATGCCTGTACACATCTATATGTCAATATCCATTTATAGTCATAGCGCCCCCTACTGGCAACACAGAAAGTGGTTTGTAACTCGCCCCTACATGCTCACACGCGCACCAAACTTCACATGTTTGATGACCATCCCAGCCTGAATACATCTAGATAACAATTTGGAGTGATAGGCAGAGGGTACTGCCAAAAACAAATAACAAATACCAAAAAGGGAAAAAAGTGTTTATATATATAACGGTGGTATTGATGGGGACTCGTCATGTGCGGTTGTGACAGTAACAGGTGTATTGATGGGGACTCGTCATGTGCGGTTGTGACAGTAACAGGTGTATTGATGGGGACTCGTCATGTGCGGTTGTGACAGTAACAGGTGTATTGATGGGGACTCGTCATGTGTGGTTGTGACAGTAACAGGTGTATTGATGGGGACTCGTCATGTGCGGTTGTGACAGTAACAGGTATATTGATGGGGACTCGTCATGTGTGGTTGTGACAGTAACAGGTGTATTGATGGGGACTCGTCATGTGCGGTTGTGACAGTAACAGGTATATTGATGGGGACTCGTCATGTGAGGTTGTGACAGTAACAGGTATATTGATGGGGACTCGTCATGTGCGGTTGTGACAGTAACAGGTGTATTGATGGGGACTCGTCATGTGTGGTTGTGACAGTAACAGGTGTATTGATGGGGACTCGTCATGTGTGGTTCTGACAGTAACAGGTGTATTGATGGGGACTTGTCATGTGCGGTTGTGACAGTAACAGGTGTATTGATGGGGACTCGTCATGTGCGGTTGTGACAGTAACGGTGGTATTGATGGGGACACGTCATGTGCGGTTGTGACAGTAACAGGTGTATTGATGGGGACTCGTCATGTGCGGTTGTGACAGTAACAGGTGTATTGATGGGGACTCGTCATGTGCGGTTGTGACAGTAACAGGTGTATTGATGGGGACTCGTCATGTGTGGTTGTGACAGTAACAGGTGTATTGATGGGGACTCGTCATGTGCGGTTGTGACAGTAACAGGTATATTGATGGGGACTCGTCATGTGTGGTTGTGACAGTAACAGGTGTATTGATGGGGACTCGTCATGTGCGGTTGTGACAGTAACAGGTATATTGATGGGGACTCGTCATGTGAGGTTGTGACAGTAACAGGTATATTGATGGGGACTCGTCATGTGCGGTTGTGACAGTAACAGGTGTATTGATGGGGACTTGTCATGTGTGGTTGTGACAGTAACAGGTGTATTGATGGGGACTCGTCATGTGTGGTTGTGACAGTAACAGGTGTATTGATGGGGACTCGTCATGTGTGGTTGTGACAGTAACAGGTGTATTGATGGGGACTCGTCATGTGTGGTTGTGGCAGTAACAGGTGTATTGATGGGGACTCGTCATGTGAGGTTGTGACATATGGTGGTATTGATGGGACTCGTCATGTGCGGTTGTGACAGTAACAGGTATATTGATGGGGACTTGTCATGCTGGTGCGCCAGGCGACTGACAGGCGAAGCGGGCAGGACTGGCACCGCCTCGCTCTGAGGGGCTGTATCTGTCCCTTACCCTCTCTGACAACTTACTAACTGATTTCAAGGCACACACACTAGATTTGCCCCTCCACACGTGCTACAATATCATTTATTTCGCTCACTCTCTTATATTGAGTGTGACCTTGCTGGCCAAGAAATCCACCACTCCTCATGACATATTTGAGGGATTTTAATTGGTGTTTTTCTGTGGGCGGGACCGGGTGAAGGCTCCACAGCTCCTTGGCCCTGAACCTCCATCCATCCGTACCTAATGAGGAGGAGTGAGAGAGGCTTACAGCAGCCTTGGACTCGCCTGCATCTACTTCCATTCCTTTTCACTTGCAACGGTTTTCACGTGTCAACTGAATACTGCCACTGATGTCGTGGGAGCGGAGTGGTTGGAATTCATCGTTGCCTGGACCAATCAAGGCTTGATTGTTCCTGACCAATCCCATTAGCAAAGAGTTGCTTGATTTGCAATCTGGGAACCCAGAGTCTATTTTTATTTAAAAAATAGACTCTGGGACAGCCCCACATTTTTCTCCGGCTTCCTGTACAGCGCACCTCTCCACCCACCGTCACTTCCTTTTCCACGTCGGTGCTCCACTGTTTACAGTCTGAAACAAAGTCTGAAAAAAAGTAGCAACTTGTGCCATGACTTTGGCGGTACTACTAGTCACAACTATGGAGAGCCGGGACTGCCGTATCAACAAATAAATGAGTAAATGTATAAATGAGCAGATAAATACATATATATGTATCATAAATATATGTAGAAATAAATGTAGATGACATAAATGTATATATATGTGTATTTTCCTATTTTTGTACGTTTTATATATTTATTTAATGATTTATTTGTGTATTTATACATTTATACATTTATTTATACATTTATACATTTATTTATACATTTATACATTTATACATTTATTTATACATTTATACATTTATTTATACATTTATACATTTATTTATACATTTATACATTTATTTATGGCATTTATTTATGTCTGTTTTATTTTATTTCTGTCTGTTTTATTTACCTCCCATTTATTTCTGTGCCTTGTATTTAGTGATGTCTCCTTTGTATTTACCGTAAATTCCGGACTATAAGACGCACCGGTCTATAAGCCGCACCTTCAAAGGTGACTATTTTTTTCTTCTATAAGCCGCACCGGACTATAAGCCGCGGGTGTTTTGATGTTTAATTACCATATGTAAGGCTTCGTGCACAGAGGGGATTGTCGGGATCGATGGCTGTTTGGGGAAGCTCCCATTTATTAACATTTCAACAAAACAAAAGTCAGGTCACTAATCCCCAGACAAAATCACACATTGTGGTATTTTTTGTTTTTTTTACAGTGCACACAGTGTCCGCGGTGTGGTGAAAAGAGGGCAAGAGAGGAAATTAAAACAGAAGTGGATTTATAGTTAGAAAGAGTGCTAAAGAAGAGAGAATTCCGTTTTTTATTTTTTTATTTTAGTTACTCACAGTACTATTGACCAGTCCAACTCAAAAGATATTCGGCAGTTTCACTTTGAGCTCTTGTTCCGCCGCTGGGCACACAGTGTCCGCGGTGTGGTGAAAAGCGAAAAAGCTGCTTCTTCCCCGCAGCCTGGAGGATGAGTTGACGGTCGGGCCAGCGGAGTAGGCAGATGAAGATGGCCCTCGGTGGCAGGCCGGGGTCTGGACGTGGCCGAGGCGCCCGGTGTGCGGGAGAAAGGAGGAGGAGGAGAAACCGCCACCTCCACAGCCAGCCACCTCACACACCCCAACTGTTTAATAGTGCCCGGCTCGCATGCCTCTCGGTCGGCTGGCCGGACAATATGCACCCCGCTCCAGCAGCAGCTTCGGGAGGTTTTCTCACTGTGTTCGGGACTTCGGCTCTAACTCGGCCAGATGGCTGGACACGAGTGAAACTCTTCACGGTTGCATTATTTTCTTTAGTGAGTGAGTGGATGGACTTCTGCACGTTTTCAAACTTGTTTTCAAGCTGCTCAAAACCTCTGAGCGATGTCGGACTTAATCGATAGTGTTTCACGGAGTAAAAGTTTAGCCCAAGCGGTGTATCTCCAGCCTCCAGCAGGTGAGTCATTTCCTCATTCATGGCGTGATTGCTTCGTCTTTTTCTTTCTGCTTACCTGTGTTGTGTTATGTTATGTTATGTTATGTTGTTAAAAGAGGGCAAGAGAGGAAATTAAAACAGAAGTGGATTTATAGTTAGAAAGAGTGCTAAAAAAGAGAGATTTTTTTTTTTTTTGGAAAAAATCCATAGATAAGACGCACCGTTATATAAGCCGCAGGGGGCAAAAAAGGCCAAAAAACGGGAAAAAAGCCGCGGCTTATAGTCCGGAATTTACGGTAGTGATGCGTCCTTGCTTCCTTTCCTTTTCTGTATGCATTTCTGCCTACTCAATGCAAATTAGGGGGGCGGCCCTGTGCATTTATGCCTGCTCAATGCAGATTAGGGGGCTGGCCGTCATGGGCTCAAGTCTTTGCCTATTGGCTCGAATGCACATTGTCCTATCTGCTCCAAACTTGTCATGCATGATAAGTGTCCATGCCTGAAGATATCTGCACATCAATATCCATTTACACTCATAGCGCCACCTACTGGCAACAGGAAATGACATGTTTTACACTTACATGAACTGCTCAGAGTGGGTTGAACACATCCACCTCGGATGTGGTCAGAAAATCCTTTACCACCCAATGCAGCTTCATTGTGATGATTATGAGTGCTCATTGACTGGCGTGGGCGTGGCGCCATGGCGAAGGTTGATGTTTCGCCATCACACAGGAAGTTGGAGTAACTTCATTGTAGATTGTCCAATCTGCTCCAAACTTGTCATGCATGATAACTGTACATGCCTGAACACATCTAGATGTCAATATCCATTTATAGTCATAGCGCCCCCTACTGGCAACACAGAAAGTGCTTCGTAACTTGGCCCCACATGCTCACACGTGCACCAAACTTCACATGTTTGATGAGCATCCCAGCCTGAAGACATCTAGATGACCATTTCGAGTGATAGGCAGAGCACCCCCTACTGGCCACGCAGAAAGCGGTTTGTAACTCGGCCGTACATGGTCACACCCGCAACAAACTTCACATGTTTCATGAGCATCCCAGACTTCACACATGTACATGCCAATATAGCATTATAGGCAGAGCGCCTCCTACTGGCAACACATGAAGTTGATTGTAACTCAACTGAACGTTGTCCTATCTGCTCCAAACTTGTCGTGCATGATAAGTGTCCATGCCTGAAGATATCTGCAGATCAATATTCAGTGATAGTTACAGCGCCACCTACTGGCAAAAGGAAATGACACAAGTTTTACACGTACATGAACTGCTCATAGTGGGTTGACCACATCCACCTCAGATGTGGTCAGAAAAGCCTCAAGCTCTCGATTAACCTTCATTGTGAGGATTATGGGTAAGACATTGATATGTCAATATCCATTTATAGTCATAGCACCCCCTACTGCCAACACATAAATCATTTTGTAACTCGGCAGTACATGGTCCCCCGCGCACCAAAATACACATGTTTGATGACCATCCCAGCCTGAAGACATCTA
Source organism: Poromitra crassiceps (assembly GCF_964638095.1). Taxonomy (NCBI): domain Eukaryota; kingdom Metazoa; phylum Chordata; class Actinopteri; order Beryciformes; family Melamphaidae; genus Poromitra; species Poromitra crassiceps. The sequence goes on from NW_028152257.1 coordinate 646,006, forward strand.
GATGAACATTTTGAGTGATAGGCAGAGCGCCCCCTTCTGGCCACACAGGGAGTTGGAGTAACTCCATTGTAGATTGTCCAATCTGCTCCAAACTTGTCATGCATGATCAGTGTACATACCTGAAGACATCTAGATGTCAACATCCATTTATAGTCATAGCGCCCCCTACTGCCAACACAGACAGTGGTTTGTAACCCGGCCCTACATGCTCACACGCGCACCAAACGTCACATGTTTGATGAACGTCCCAGCCTGAAGACATCTATAGGACCATTTGGAGTTAGTGGCAGAGCGCCCCCTACTGACCACACAGGAAGTTAGAATAACTCCATTGTAGATTGTCCAATCTGCTCCAAACTTGTCATGCATGATAAGTGTCCATGCCTCAAGCCATCTATATGTCAATATCCATTTATAGTCATAGCGCCCCCTACTGGCAACAAAGAAAGTGGTTTGTAACTTGGCCCTACATGCTCACACGCGCACCAAACGTCACATGTTTGATGAGCATCCCAGCCTGAAGACATCTATAGGACCATTTGGAGTTAGAGGTAGAGCGCCCCCTACTGGCCACAGAGGAAGTTAGAGTAACTCCATTGTAGATTGTCCAATCTGCTCCAAACTTGTCATGCATGCTAAGTGTCCATGCCTCAAACCATCTATATGTCAATATCCATTTATAGTCATAGTGCCCCCTACTGGCAACAAAGAAAGTGGTTTGTAACTTGGCCCTACATGCTCACACGTGCACCAACTTCACATGTTTGATGAGCATCCCAGCCTGAAGACATCTAGATGACCATTTGGAGTTAGAGGCAGAGCGCCCCCTACTGGCCACACAGGAAGTTGGAGTAACTTTATTGTAGATTGTCCAATCTGCTCCAAACGTGTCATGCATGATAAGTGTCCATGCCTGTACACATCTATATGTCAATATCCATTTATAGTCATAGCGCCCCCTACTGGCAACACAGAAAGTGGTTTGTAACTCGCCCCTACATGCTCACACGCGCACCAAACTTCACATGTTTGATGACCATCCCAGCCTGAATACATCTAGATAACAATTTGGAGTGATAGGCAGAGGGTACTGCCAAAAACAAATAACAAATACCAAAAAGGGAAAAAAGTGTTTATATATATAACGGTGGTATTGATGGGGACTCGTCATGTGCGGTTGTGACAGTAACAGGTGTATTGATGGGGACTCGTCATGTGCGGTTGTGACAGTAACAGGTGTATTGATGGGGACTCGTCATGTGCGGTTGTGACAGTAACAGGTGTATTGATGGGGACTCGTCATGTGTGGTTGTGACAGTAACAGGTGTATTGATGGGGACTCGTCATGTGCGGTTGTGACAGTAACAGGTATATTGATGGGGACTCGTCATGTGTGGTTGTGACAGTAACAGGTGTATTGATGGGGACTCGTCATGTGCAGTTGTGACAGTAACAGGTATATTGATGGGGACTCGTCATGTGAGGTTGTGACAGTAACAGGTATATTGATGGGGACTCGTCATGTGCGGTTGTGACAGTAACAGGTGTATTGATGGGGACTCGTCATGTGTGGTTGTGACAGTAACAGGTGTATTGATGGGGACTCGTCATGTGTGGTTCTGACAGTAACAGGTGTATTGATGGGGACTTGTCATGTGCGGTTGTGACAGTAACAGGTGTATTGATGGGGACTCGTCATGTGCGGTTGTGACAGTAACGGTGGTATTGATGGGGACACGTCATGTGCGGTTGTGACAGTAACAGGTGTATTGATGGGGACTCGTCATGTGCGGTTGTGACAGTAACAGGTGTATTGATGGGGACTCGTCATGTGCGGTTGTGACAGTAACAGGTGTATTGATGGGGACTCGTCATGTGTGGTTGTGACAGTAACAGGTGTATTGATGGGGACTCGTCATGTGCGGTTGTGACAGTAACAGGTATATTGATGGGGACTCGTCATGTGTGGTTGTGACAGTAACAGATGTATTGATGGGGACTCGTCATGTGCGGTTGTGACAGTAACAGGTATATTGATGGGGACTCGTCATGTGAGGTTGTGACAGTAACAGGTATATTGATGGGGACTCGTCATGTGCGGTTGTGACAGTAACAGGTGTATTGATGGGGACTTGTCATGTGTGGTTGTGACAGTAACAGGTGTATTGATGGGGACTCGTCATGTGTGGTTGTGACAGTAACAGGTGTATTGATGGGGACTCGTCATGTGTGGTTGTGACAGTAACAGGTGTATTGATGGGGACTCGTCATGTGTGGTTGTGGCAGTAACAGGTGTATTGATGGGGACTCGTCATGTGAGGTTGTGACATATGGTGGTATTGATGGGACTCGTCATGTGCGGTTGTGACAGTAACAGGTATATTGATGGGGACTTGTCATGCTGGTGCGCCAGGCGACTGACAGGCGAAGCGGGCAGGACTGGCACCGCCTCGCTCTGAGGGGCTGTATCTGTCCCTTACCCTCTCTGACAACTTACTAACTGATTTCAAGGCACACACACTAGATTTGCCCCTCCACACGTGCTACAATATCATTTATTTCGCTCACTCTCTTATATTGAGTGTGACCTTGCTGGCCAAGAAATCCACCACTCCTCATGACATATTTGAGGGATTTTAATTGGTGTTTTTCTGTGGGCGGGACCGGGTGAAGGCTCCACAGCTCCTTGGCCCTGAACCTCCATCCATCCGTACCTAATGAGGAGGAGTGAGAGAGGCTTACAGCAGCCTTGGACTCGCCTGCATCTACTTCCATTCCTTTTCACTTGCAACGGTTTTCACGTGTCAACTGAATACTGCCACTGATGTCGTGGGAGCGGAGTGGTTGGAATTCATCGTTGCCTGGACCAATCAAGGCTTGATTGTTCCTGACCAATCCCATTAGCAAAGAGTTGCTTGATTTGCAATCTGGGAACCCAGAGTCTATTTTTATTTAAAAAATAGACTCTGGGACAGCCCCACATTTTTCTCCGGCTTCCTGTACAGCGCACCTCTCCACCCACCGTCACTTCCTTTTCCACGTCGGTGCTCCACTGTTTACAGTCTGAAACAAAGTCTGAAAAAAAGTAGCAACTTGTGCCATGACTTTGGCGGTACTACTAGTCACAACTATGGAGAGCCGGGACTGCCGTATCAACAAATAAATGAGTAAATGTATAAATGAGCAGATAAATACATATATATGTATCATAAATATATGTAGAAATAAATGTAGATGACATAAATGTATATATATGTGTATTTTCCTATTTTTGTACGTTTTATATATTTATTTAATGATTTATTTGTGTATTTATACATTTATACATTTATTTATACATTTATACATTTATTTATACATTTATACATTTATACATTTATTTATACATTTATACATTTATTTATACATTTATACATTTATTTATACATTTATACATTTATTTATGGCATTTATTTATGTCTGTTTTATTTTATTTCTGTCTGTTTTATTTACCTCCCATTTATTTCTGTGCCTTGTATTTAGTGATGTCTCCTTTGTATTTAGTGATGCGTCCTTGCTTCCTTTCCTTTTCTGTATGCATTTCTGCCTACTCAATGCAAATTAGGGGGGCGGCCCTGTGCATTTATGCCTGCTCAATGCAGATTAGGGGGCTGGCCGTCATGGGCTCAAGTCTTTGCCTATTGGCTCGAATGCACATTGTCCTATCTGCTCCAAACTTGTCATGCATGATAAGTGTCCATGCCTGAAGATATCTGCACATCAATATCCATTTACACTCATAGCGCCACCTACTGGCAACAGGAAATGACATGTTTTACACTTACATGAACTGCTCAGAGTGGGTTGAACACATCCACCTCGGATGTGGTCAGAAAATCCTTTACCACCCAATGCAGCTTCATTGTGATGATTATGAGTGCTCATTGACTGGCGTGGGCGTGGCGCCATGGCGAAGGTTGATGTTTCGCCATCACACAGGAAGTTGGAGTAACTTCATTGTAGATTGTCCAATCTGCTCCAAACTTGTCATGCATGATAACTGTACATGCCTGAACACATCTAGATGTCAATATCCATTTATAGTCATAGCGCCCCCTACTGGCAACACAGAAAGTGCTTCGTAACTTGGCCCCACATGCTCACACGTGCACCAAACTTCACATGTTTGATGAGCATCCCAGCCTGAAGACATCTAGATGACCATTTCGAGTGATAGGCAGAGCACCCCCTACTGGCCACGCAGAAAGCGGTTTGTAACTCGGCCGTACATGGTCACACCCGCAACAAACTTCACATGTTTCATGAGCATCCCAGACTTCACACATGTACATGCCAATATAGCATTATAGGCAGAGCGCCTCCTACTGGCAACACATGAAGTTGATTGTAACTCAACTGAACGTTGTCCTATCTGCTCCAAACTTGTCGTGCATGATAAGTGTCCATGCCTGAAGATATCTGCAGATCAATATTCAGTGATAGTTACAGCGCCACCTACTGGCAAAAGGAAATGACACAAGTTTTACACGTACATGAACTGCTCATAGTGGGTTGACCACATCCACCTCAGATGTGGTCAGAAAAGCCTCAAGCTCTCGATTAACCTTCATTGTGAGGATTATGGGTAAGACATTGATATGTCAATATCCATTTATAGTCATAGCACCCCCTACTGCCAACACATAAATCATTTTGTAACTCGGCAGTACATGGTCCCCCGCGCACCAAAATACACATGTTTGATGACCATCCCAGCCTGAAGACATCTAGATGAACATTTTGAGTGATAGGCAGAGCGCCCCCTTCTGGCCACACAGGGAGTTGGAGTAACTCCATTGTAGATTGTCCAATCTGCTCCAAACTTGTCATGCATGATCAGTGTACATACCTGAAGACATCTAGATGTCAACATCCATTTATAGTCATAGCGCCCCCTACTGCCAACACAGACAGTGGTTTGTAACCCGGCCCTACATGCTCACACGCGCACCAAACGTCACATGTTTGATGAACGTCCCAGCCTGAAGACATCTATAGGACCATTTGGAGTTAGTGGCAGAGCGCCCCCTACTGACCACACAGGAAGTTAGAATAACTCCATTGTAGATTGTCCAATCTGCTCCAAACTTGTCATGCATGATAAGTGTCCATGCCTCAAGCCATCTATATGTCAATATCCATTTATAGTCATAGCGCCCCCTACTGGCAACAAAGAAAGTGGTTTGTAACTTGGCCCTACATGCTCACACGCGCACCAAACGTCACATGTTTGATGAGCATCCCAGCCTGAAGACATCTATAGGACCATTTGGAGTTAGAGGTAGAGCGCCCCCTACTGGCCACAGAGGAAGTTAGAGTAACTCCATTGTAGATTGTCCAATCTGCTCCAAACTTGTCATGCATGCTAAGTGTCCATGCCTCAAACCATCTATATGTCAATATCCATTTATAGTCATAGTGCCCCCTACTGGCAACAAAGAAAGTGGTTTGTAACTTGGCCCTACATGCTCACACGTGCACCAACTTCACATGTTTGATGAGCATCCCAGCCTGAAGACATCTAGATGACCATTTGGAGTTAGAGGCAGAGCGCCCCCTACTGGCCACACAGGAAGTTGGAGTAACTTTATTGTAGATTGTCCAATCTGCTCCAAACGTGTCATGCATGATAAGTGTCCATGCCTGTACACATCTATATGTCAATATCCATTTATAGTCATAGCGCCCCCTACTGGCAACACAGAAAGTGGTTTGTAACTCGCCCCTACATGCTCACACGCGCACCAAACTTCACATGTTTGATGACCATCCCAGCCTGAATACATCTAGATAACAATTTGGAGTGATAGGCAGAGGGTACTGCCAAAAACAAATAACAAATACCAAAAAGGGAAAAAAGTGTTTATATATATAACGGTGGTATTGATGGGGACTCGTCATGTGCGGTTGTGACAGTAACAGGTGTATTGATGGGGACTCGTCATGTGCGGTTGTGACAGTAACAGGTGTATTGATGGGGACTCGTCATGTGCGGTTGTGACAGTAACAGGTGTATTGATGGGGACTCGTCATGTGTGGTTGTGACAGTAACAGGTGTATTGATGGGGACTCGTCATGTGCGGTTGTGACAGTAACAGGTATATTGATGGGGACTCGTCATGTGTGGTTGTGACAGTAACAGGTGTATTGATGGGGACTCGTCATGTGCGGTTGTGACAGTAACAGGTATATTGATGGGGACTCGTCATGTGAGGTTGTGACAGTAACAGGTATATTGATGGGGACTCGTCATGTGCGGTTGTGACAGTAACAGGTGTATTGATGGGGACTCGTCATGTGTGGTTGTGACAGTAACAGGTGTATTGATGGGGACTCGTCATGTGTGGTTCTGACAGTAACAGGTGTATTGATGGGGACTTGTCATGTGCGGTTGTGACAGTAACAGGTGTATTGATGGGGACTCGTCATGTGCGGTTGTGACAGTAACGGTGGTATTGATGGGGACACGTCATGTGCGGTTGTGACAGTAACAGGTGTATTGATGGGGACTCGTCATGTGCGGTTGTGACAGTAACAGGTGTATTGATGGGGACTCGTCATGTGCGGTTGTGACAGTAACAGGTGTATTGATGGGGACTCGTCATGTGTGGTTGTGACAGTAACAGGTGTATTGATGGGGACTCGTCATGTGCGGTTGTGACAGTAACAGGTATATTGATGGGGACTCGTCATGTGTGGTTGTGACAGTAACAGGTGTATTGATGGGGACTCGTCATGTGCGGTTGTGACAGTAACAGGTATATTGATGGGGACTCGTCATGTGAGGTTGTGACAGTAACAGGTATATTGATGGGGACTCGTCATGTGCGGTTGTGACAGTAACAGGTGTATTGATGGGGACTTGTCATGTGTGGTTGTGACAGTAACAGGTGTATTGATGGGGACTCGTCATGTGTGGTTGTGACAGTAACAGGTGTATTGATGGGGACTCGTCATGTGTGGTTGTGACAGTAACAGGTGTATTGATGGGGACTCGTCATGTGTGGTTGTGGCAGTAACAGGTGTATTGATGGGGACTCGTCATGTGAGGTTGTGACATATGGTGGTATTGATGGGACTCGTCATGTGCGGTTGTGACAGTAACAGGTATATTGATGGGGACTTGTCATGCTGGTGCGCCAGGCGACTGACAGGCGAAGCGGGCAGGACTGGCACCGCCTCGCTCTGAGGGGCTGTATCTGTCCCTTACCCTCTCTGACAACTTACTAACTGATTTCAAGGCACACACACTAGATTTGCCCCTCCACACGTGCTACAATATCATTTATTTCGCTCACTCTCTTATATTGAGTGTGACCTTGCTGGCCAAGAAATCCACCACTCCTCATGACATATTTGAGGGATTTTAATTGGTGTTTTTCTGTGGGCGGGACCGGGTGAAGGCTCCACAGCTCCTTGGCCCTGAACCTCCATCCATCCGTACCTAATGAGGAGGAGTGAGAGAGGCTTACAGCAGCCTTGGACTCGCCTGCATCTACTTCCATTCCTTTTCACTTGCAACGGTTTTCACGTGTCAACTGAATACTGCCACTGATGTCGTGGGAGCGGAGTGGTTGGAATTCATCGTTGCCTGGACCAATCAAGGCTTGATTGTTCCTGACCGAACCCATTAGCAAAGAGTTGCTTGATTTGCAATCTGGGAACCCAGAGTCTATTTTTATTTAAAAAATAGACTCTGGGACAGCCCCACATTTTTCTCCGGCTTCCTGTACAGCGCACCTCTCCACCCACCGTCACTTCCTTTTCCACGTCGGTGCTCCACTGTTTACAGTCTGAAACAAAGTCTGAAAAAAAGTAGCAACTTGTGCCATGACTTTGGCGGTACTACTAGTCACAACTATGGAGAGCCGGGACTGCCGTATCAACAAATAAATGAGTAAATGTATAAATGAGCAGATAAATACATATATATGTATCATAAATATATGTAGAAATAAATGTAGATGACATAAATGTATATATATGTGTATTTTCCTATTTTTGTACGTTTTATATATTTATTTAATGATTTATTTGTGTATTTATACATTTATACATTTATTTATACATTTATACATTTATTTATACATTTATACATTTATACATTTATTTATACATTTATACATTTATTTATACATTTATACATTTATTTATACATTTATACATTTATTTATGGCATTTATTTATGTCTGTTTTATTTTATTTCTGTCTGTTTTATTTACCTCCCATTTATTTCTGTGCCTTGTATTTAGTGATGTCTCCTTTGTATTTAGTGATGCGTCCTTGCTTCCTTTCCTTTTCTGTATGCATTTCTGCCTACTCAATGCAAATTAGGGGGGCGGCCCTGTGCATTTATGCCTGCTCAATGCAGATTAGGGGGCTGGCCGTCATGGGCTCAAGTCTTTGCCTATTGGCTCGAATGCACATTGTCCTATCTGCTCCAAACTTGTCATGCATGATAAGTGTCCATGCCTGAAGATATCTGCACATCAATATCCATTTACACTCATAGCGCCACCTACTGGCAACAGGAAATGACATGTTTTACACTTACATGAACTGCTCAGAGTGGGTTGAACACATCCACCTCGGATGTGGTCAGAAAATCCTTTACCACCCAATGCAGCTTCATTTTGACGATTATGAGTGCTCATTGACTGGCGTGGGCGTGGCGCCATGGCGAAGGTTGATGTTTCGCCATCACACAGGAAGTTGGAGTAACTTCATTGTAGATTGTCCAATCTGCTCCAAACTTGTCATGCATGATAACTGTACATGCCTGAACACATCTAGATGTCAATATCCATTTATAGTCATAGCGCCCCCTACTGGCAACACAGAAAGTGCTTCGTAACTTGGCCCCACATGCTCACACGTGCACCAAACTTCACATGTTTGATGAGCATCCCAGCCTGAAGACATCTAGATGACCATTTCGAGTGATAGGCAGAGCACCCCCTACTGGCCACGCAGAAAGCGGTTTGTAACTCGGCCGTACATGGTCACACCCGCAACAAACTTCACATGTTTCATGAGCATCCCAGACTTCACACATGTACATGCCAATATAGCATTATAGGCAGAGCGCCTCCTACTGGCAACACATGAAGTTGATTGTAACTCAACTGAACGTTGTCCTATCTGCTCCAAACTTGTCGTGCATGATAAGTGTCCATGCCTGAAGATATCTGCAGATCAATATTCAGTGATAGTTACAGCGCCACCTACTGGCAAAAGGAAATGACACAAGTTTTACACGTACATGAACTGCTCATAGTGGGTTGACCACATCCACCTCAGATGTGGTCAGAAAAGCCTCAAGCTCTCGATTAACCTTCATTGTGAGGATTATGGGTAAGACATTGATATGTCAATATCCATTTATAGTCATAGCACCCCCTACTGCCAACACATAAATCATTTTGTAACTCGGCAGTACATGGTCCCCCGCGCACCAAAATACACATGTTTGATGACCATCCCAGCCTGAAGACATCTAGATGAACATTTTGAGTGATAGGCAGAGCGCCCCCTTCTGGCCACACAGGGAGTTGGAGTAACTCCATTGTAGATTGTCCAATCTGCTCCAAACTTGTCATGCATGATCAGTGTACATACCTGAAGACATCTAGATGTCAACATCCATTTATAGTCATAGCGCCCCCTACTGCCAACACAGACAGTGGTTTGTAACCCGGCCCTACATGCTCACACGCGCACCAAACGTCACATGTTTGATGAACGTCCCAGCCTGAAGACATCTATAGGACCATTTGGAGTTAGTGGCAGAGCGCCCCCTACTGACCACACAGGAAGTTAGAATAACTCCATTGTAGATTGTCCAATCTGCTCCAAACTTGTCATGCATGATAAGTGTCCATGCCTCAAGCCATCTATATGTCAATATCCATTTATAGTCATAGCGCCCCCTACTGGCAACAAAGAAAGTGGTTTGTAACTTGGCCCTACATGCTCACACGCGCACCAAACGTCACATGTTTGATGAGCATCCCAGCCTGAAGACATCTATAGGACCATTTGGAGTTAGAGGTAGAGCGCCCCCTACTGGCCACAGAGGAAGTTAGAGTAACTCCATTGTAGATTGTCCAATCTGCTCCAAACTTGTCATGCATGCTAAGTGTCCATGCCTCAAACCATCTATATGTCAATATCCATTTATAGTCATAGTGCCCCCTACTGGCAACAAAGAAAGTGGTTTGTAACTTGGCCCTACATGCTCACACGTGCACCAACTTCACATGTTTGATGAGCATCCCAGCCTGAAGACATCTAGATGACCATTTGGAGTTAGAGGCAGAGCGCCCCCTACTGGCCACACAGGAAGTTGGAGTAACTTTATTGTAGATTGTCCAATCTGCTCCAAACGTGTCATGCATGATAAGTGTCCATGCCTGTACACATCTATATGTCAATATCCATTTATAGTCATAGCGCCCCCTACTGGCAACACAGAAAGTGGTTTGTAACTCGCCCCTACATGCTCACACGCGCACCAAACTTCACATGTTTGATGACCATCCCAGCCTGAATACATCTAGATAACAATTTGGAGTGATAGGCAGAGGGTACTGCCAAAAACAAATAACAAATACCAAAAAGGGAAAAAAGTGTTTATATATATAACGGTGGTATTGATGGGGACTCGTCATGTGCGGTTGTGACAGTAACAGGTGTATTGATGGGGACTCGTCATGTGCGGTTGTGACAGTAACAGGTGTATTGATGGGGACTCGTCATGTGCGGTTGTGACAGTAACAGGTGTATTGATGGGGACTCGTCATGTGTGGTTGTGACAGTAACAGGTGTATTGATGGGGACTCGTCATGTGCGGTTGTGACAGTAACAGGTATATTGATGGGGACTCGTCATGTGTGGTTGTGACAGTAACAGGTGTATTGATGGGGACTCGTCATGTGCGGTTGTGACAGTAACAGGTATATTGATGGGGACTCGTCATGTGAGGTTGTGACAGTAACAGGTATATTGATGGGGACTCGTCATGTGCGGTTGTGACAGTAACAGGTGTATTGATGGGGACTCGTCATGTGTGGTTGTGACAGTAACAGGTGTATTGATGGGGACTCGTCATGTGTGGTTCTGACAGTAACAGGTGTATTGATGGGGACTTGTCATGTGCGGTTGTGACAGTAACAGGTGTATTGATGGGGACTCGTCATGTGCGGTTGTGACAGTAACGGTGGTATTGATGGGGACACGTCATGTGCGGTTGTGACAGTAACAGGTGTATTGATGGGGACTCGTCATGTGCGGTTGTGACAGTAACAGGTGTATTGATGGGGACTCGTCATGTGCGGTTGTGACAGTAACAGGTGTATTGATGGGGACTCGTCATGTGTGGTTGTGACAGTAACAGGTGTATTGATGGGGACTCGTCATGTGCGGTTGTGACAGTAACAGGTATATTGATGGGGACTCGTCATGTGTGGTTGTGACAGTAACAGGTGTATTGATGGGGACTCGTCATGTGCGGTTGTGACAGTAACAGGTATATTGATGGGGACTCGTCATGTGAGGTTGTGACAGTAACAGGTATATTGATGGGGACTCGTCATGTACGGTTGTGACAGTAACAGGTGTATTGATGGGGACTTGTCATGTGTGGTTGTGACAGTAACAGGTGTATTGATGGGGACTCGTCATGTGTGGTTGTGACAGTAACAGGTGTATTGATGGGGACTCGTCATGTGTGGTTGTGACAGTAACAGGTGTATTGATGGGGACTCGTCATGTGTGGTTGTGGCAGTAACAGGTGTATTGATGGGGACTCGTCATGTGAGGTTGTGACATATGGTGGTATTCATGGGACTCGTCATGTGCGGTTGTGACAGTAACAGGTATATTGATGGGGACTTGTCATGCTGGTGCGCCAGGCGACTGACAGGCGAAGCGGGCAGGACTGGCACCGCCTCGCTCTGAGGGGCTGTATCTGTCCCTTACCCTCTCTGACAACTTACTAACTGATTTCAAGGCACACACACTAGATTTGCCCCTCCACACGTGCTACAATATCATTTATTTCGCTCACTCTCTTATATTGAGTGTGACCTTGCTGGCCAAGAAATCCACCACTCCTCATGACATATTTGAGGGATTTTAATTGGTGTTTTTCTGTGGGCGGGACCGGGTGAAGGCTCCACAGCTCCTTGGCCCTGAACCTCCATCCATCCGTACCTAATGAGGAGGAGTGAGAGAGGCTTACAGCAGCCTTGGACTCGCCTGCATCTACTTCCATTCCTTTTCACTTGCAACGGTTTTCACGTGTCAACTGAATACTGCCACTGATGTCGTGGGAGCGGAGTGGTTGGAATTCATCGTTGCCTGGACCAATCAAGGCTTGATTGTTCCTGACCGAACCCATTAGCAAAGAGTTGCTTGATTTGCAATCTGGGAACCCAGAGTCTATTTTTATTTAAAAAATAGACTCTGGGACAGCCCCACATTTTTCTCCGGCTTCCTGTACAGCGCACCTCTCCACCCACCGTCACTTCCTTTTCCACGTCGGTGCTCCACTGTTTACAGTCTGAAACAAAGTCTGAAAAAAAGTAGCAACTTGTGCCATGACTTTGGCGGTACTACTAGTCACAACTATGGAGAGCCGGGACTGCCGTATCAACAAATAAATGAGTAAATGTATAAATGAGCAGATAAATACATATATATGTATCATAAATATATGTAGAAATAAATGTAGATGACATAAATGTATATATATGTGTATTTTCCTATTTTTGTACGTTTTATATATTTATTTAATGATTTATTTGTGTATTTATACATTTATACATTTATTTATACATTTATACATTTATTTATACATTTATACATTTATACATTTATTTATACATTTATACATTTATTTATACATTTATACATTTATTTATACATTTATACATTTATTTATGGCATTTATTTATGTCTGTTTTATTTTATTTCTGTCTGTTTTATTTACCTCCCATTTATTTCTGTGCCTTGTATTTAGTGATGTCTCCTTTGTATTTAGTGATGCGTCCTTGCTTCCTTTCCTTTTCTGTATGCATTTCTGCCTACTCAATGCAAATTAGGGGGGCGGCCCTGTGCATTTATGCCTGCTCAATGCAGATTAGGGGGCTGGCCGTCATGGGCTCAAGTCTTTGCCTATTGGCTCGAATGCACATTGTCCTATCTGCTCCAAACTTGTCATGCATGATAAGTGTCCATGCCTGAAGATATCTGCACATCAATATCCATTTACACTCATAGCGCCACCTACTGGCAACAGGAAATGACATGTTTTACACTTACATGAACTGCTCAGAGTGGGTTGAACACATCCACCTCGGATGTGGTCAGAAAATCCTTTACCACCCAATGCAGCTTCATTTTGACGATTATGAGTGCTCATTGACTGGCGTGGGCGTGGCGCCATGGCGAAGGTTGATGTTTCGCCATCACACAGGAAGTTGGAGTAACTTCATTGTAGATTGTCCAATCTGCTCCAAACTTGTCATGCATGATAACTGTACATGCCTGAACACATCTAGATGTCAATATCCATTTATAGTCATAGCGCCCCCTACTGGCAACACAGAAAGTGCTTCGTAACTTGGCCCCACATGCTCACACGTGCACCAAACTTCACATGTTTGATGAGCATCCCAGCCTGAAGACATCTAGATGACCATTTCGAGTGATAGGCAGAGCACCCCCTACTGGCCACGCAGAAAGCGGTTTGTAACTCGGCCGTACATGGTCACACCCGCAACAAACTTCACATGTTTCATGAGCATCCCAGACTTCACACATGTACATGCCAATATAGCATTATAGGCAGAGCGCCTCCTACTGGCAACACATGAAGTTGATTGTAACTCAACTGAACGTTGTCCTATCTGCTCCAAACTTGTCGTGCATGATAAGTGTCCATGCCTGAAGATATCTGCAGATCAATATTCAGTGATAGTTACAGCGCCACCTACTGGCAAAAGGAAATGACACAAGTTTTACACGTACATGAACTGCTCATAGTGGGTTGACCACATCCACCTCAGATGTGGTCAGAAAAGCCTCAAGCTCTCGATTAACCTTCATTGTGAGGATTATGGGTAAGACATTGATATGTCAATATCCATTTATAGTCATAGCACCCCCTACTGCCAACACATAAATCATTTTGTAACTCGGCAGTACATGGTCCCCCGCGCACCAAAATACACATGTTTGATGACCATCCCAGCCTGAAGACATCTAGATGAACATTTTGAGTGATAGGCAGAGCGCCCCCTTCTGGCCACACAGGGAGTTGGAGTAACTCCATTGTAGATTGTCCAATCTGCTCCAAACTTGTCATGCATGATCAGTGTACATACCTGAAGACATCTAGATGTCAACATCCATTTATAGTCATAGCGCCCCCTACTGCCAACACAGACAGTGGTTTGTAACCCGGCCCTACATGCTCACACGCGCACCAAACGTCACATGTTTGATGAACGTCCCAGCCTGAAGACATCTATAGGACCATTTGGAGTTAGTGGCAGAGCGCCCCCTACTGACCACACAGGAAGTTAGAATAACTCCATTGTAGATTGTCCAATCTGCTCCAAACTTGTCATGCATGATAAGTGTCCATGCCTCAAGCCATCTATATGTCAATATCCATTTATAGTCATAGCGCCCCCTACTGGCAACAAAGAAAGTGGTTTGTAACTTGGCCCTACATGCTCACACGCGCACCAAACGTCACATGTTTGATGAGCATCCCAGCCTGAAGACATCTATAGGACCATTTGGAGTTAGAGGTAGAGCGCCCCCTACTGGCCACAGAGGAAGTTAGAGTAACTCCATTGTAGATTGTCCAATCTGCTCCAAACTTGTCATGCATGCTAAGTGTCCATGCCTCAAACCATCTATATGTCAATATCCATTTATAGTCATAGTGCCCCCTACTGGCAACAAAGAAAGTGGTTTGTAACTTGGCCCTACATGCTCACACGTGCACCAACTTCACATGTTTGATGAGCATCCCAGCCTGAAGACATCTAGATGACCATTTGGAGTTAGAGGCAGAGCGCCCCCTACTGGCCACACAGGAAGTTGGAGTAACTTTATTGTAGATTGTCCAATCTGCTCCAAACGTGTCATGCATGATAAGTGTCCATGCCTGTACACATCTATATGTCAATATCCATTTATAGTCATAGCGCCCCCTACTGGCAACACAGAAAGTGGTTTGTAACTCGCCCCTACATGCTCACACGCGCACCAAACTTCACATGTTTGATGACCATCCCAGCCTGAATACATCTAGATAACAATTTGGAGTGATAGGCAGAGGGTACTGCCAAAAACAAATAACAAATACCAAAAAGGGAAAAAAGTGTTTATATATATAACGGTGGTATTGATGGGGACTCGTCATGTGCGGTTGTGACAGTAACAGGTGTATTGATGGGGACTCGTCATGTGCGGTTGTGACAGTAACAGGTGTATTGATGGGGACTCGTCATGTGCGGTTGTGACAGTAACAGGTGTATTGATGGGGACTCGTCATGTGTGGTTGTGACAGTAACAGGTGTATTGATGGGGACTCGTCATGTGCGGTTGTGACAGTAACAGGTATATTGATGGGGACTCGTCATGTGTGGTTGTGACAGTAACAGGTGTATTGATGGGGACTCGTCATGTGCGGTTGTGACAGTAACAGGTATATTGATGGGGACTCGTCATGTGAGGTTGTGACAGTAACAGGTATATTGATGGGGACTCGTCATGTGCGGTTGTGACAGTAACAGGTGTATTGATGGGGACTCGTCATGTGTGGTTGTGACAGTAACAGGTGTATTGATGGGGACTCGTCATGTGTGGTTCTGACAGTAACAGGTGTATTGATGGGGACTTGTCATGTGCGGTTGTGACAGTAACAGGTGTATTGATGGGGACTCGTCATGTGCGGTTGTGACAGTAACGGTGGTATTGATGGGGACACGTCATGTGCGGTTGTGACAGTAACAGGTGTATTGATGGGGACTCGTCATGTGCGGTTGTGACAGTAACAGGTGTATTGATGGGGACTCGTCATGTGCGGTTGTGACAGTAACAGGTGTATTGATGGGGACTCGTCATGTGTGGTTGTGACAGTAACAGGTGTATTGATGGGGACTCGTCATGTGCGGTTGTGACAGTAACAGGTATATTGATGGGGACTCGTCATGTGTGGTTGTGACAGTAACAGGTGTATTGATGGGGACTCGTCATGTGCGGTTGTGACAGTAACAGGTATATTGATGGGGACTCGTCATGTGAGGTTGTGACAGTAACAGGTATATTGATGGGGACTCGTCATGTGCGGTTGTGACAGTAACAGGTGTATTGATGGGGACTTGTCATGTGTGGTTGTGACAGTAACAGGTGTATTGATGGGGACTCGTCATGTGTGGTTGTGACAGTAACAGGTGTATTGATGGGGACTCGTCATGTGTGGTTGTGACAGTAACAGGTGTATTGATGGGGACTCGTCATGTGTGGTTGTGGCAGTAACAGGTGTATTGATGGGGACTCGTCATGTGAGGTTGTGACATATGGTGGTATTGATGGGACTCGTCATGTGCGGTTGTGACAGTAACAGGTATATTGATGGGGACTTGTCATGCTGGTGCGCCAGGCGACTGACAGGCGAAGCGGGCAGGACTGGCACCGCCTCGCTCTGAGGGGCTGTATCTGTCCCTTACCCTCTCTGACAACTTACTAACTGATTTCAAGGCACACACACTAGATTTGCCCCTCCACACGTGCTACAATATCATTTATTTCGCTCACTCTCTTATATTGAGTGTGACCTTGCTGGCCAAGAAATCCACCACTCCTCATGACATATTTGAGGGATTTTAATTGGTGTTTTTCTGTGGGCGGGACCGGGTGAAGGCTCCACAGCTCCTTGGCCCTGAACCTCCATCCATCCGTACCTAATGAGGAGGAGTGAGAGAGGCTTACAGCAGCCTTGGACTCGCCTGCATCTACTTCCATTCCTTTTCACTTGCAACGGTTTTCACGTGTCAACTGAATACTGCCACTGATGTCGTGGGAGCGGAGTGGTTGGAATTCATCGTTGCCTGGACCAATCAAGGCTTGATTGTTCCTGACCGAACCCATTAGCAAAGAGTTGCTTGATTTGCAATCTGGGAACCCAGAGTCTATTTTTATTTAAAAAATAGACTCTGGGACAGCCCCACATTTTTCTCCGGCTTCCTGTACAGCGCACCTCTCCACCCACCGTCACTTCCTTTTCCACGTCGGTGCTCCACTGTTTACAGTCTGAAACAAAGTCTGAAAAAAAGTAGCAACTTGTGCCATGACTTTGGCGGTACTACTAGTCACAACTATGGAGAGCCGGGACTGCCGTATCAACAAATAAATGAGTAAATGTATAAATGAGCAGATAAATACATATATATGTATCATAAATATATGTAGAAATAAATGTAGATGACATAAATGTATATATATGTGTATTTTCCTATTTTTGTACGTTTTATATATTTATTTAATGATTTATTTGTGTATTTATACATTTATACATTTATTTATACATTTATACATTTATTTATACATTTATACATTTATACATTTATTTATACATTTATACATTTATTTATACATTTATACATTTATTTATACATTTATACATTTATTTATGGCATTTATTTATGTCTGTTTTATTTTATTTCTGTCTGTTTTATTTACCTCCCATTTATTTCTGTGCCTTGTATTTAGTGATGTCTCCTTTGTATTTAGTGATGCGTCCTTGCTTCCTTTCCTTTTCTGTATGCATTTCTGCCTACTCAATGCAAATTAGGGGGGCGGCCCTGTGCATTTATGCCTGCTCAATGCAGATTAGGGGGCTGGCCGTCATGGGCTCAAGTCTTTGCCTATTGGCTCGAATGCACATTGTCCTATCTGCTCCAAACTTGTCATGCATGATAAGTGTCCATGCCTGAAGATATCTGCACATCAATATCCATTTACACTCATAGCGCCACCTACTGGCAACAGGAAATGACATGTTTTACACTTACATGAACTGCTCAGAGTGGGTTGAACACATCCACCTCGGATGTGGTCAGAAAATCCTTTACCACCCAATGCAGCTTCATTTTGACGATTATGAGTGCTCATTGACTGGCGTGGGCGTGGCGCCATGGCGAAGGTTGATGTTTCGCCATCACACAGGAAGTTGGAGTAACTTCATTGTAGATTGTCCAATCTGCTCCAAACTTGTCATGCATGATAACTGTACATGCCTGAACACATCTAGATGTCAATATCCATTTATAGTCATAGCGCCCCCTACTGGCAACACAGAAAGTGCTTCGTAACTTGGCCCCACATGCTCACACGTGCACCAAACTTCACATGTTTGATGAGCATCCCAGCCTGAAGACATCTAGATGACCATTTCGAGTGATAGGCAGAGCACCCCCTACTGGCCACGCAGAAAGCGGTTTGTAACTCGGCCGTACATGGTCACACCCGCAACAAACTTCACATGTTTCATGAGCATCCCAGACTTCACACATGTACATGCCAATATAGCATTATAGGCAGAGCGCCTCCTACTGGCAACACATGAAGTTGATTGTAACTCAACTGAACGTTGTCCTATCTGCTCCAAACTTGTCGTGCATGATAAGTGTCCATGCCTGAAGATATCTGCAGATCAATATTCAGTGATAGTTACAGCGCCACCTACTGGCAAAAGGAAATGACACAAGTTTTACACGTACATGAACTGCTCATAGTGGGTTGACCACATCCACCTCAGATGTGGTCAGAAAAGCCTCAAGCTCTCGATTAACCTTCATTGTGAGGATTATGGGTAAGACATTGATATGTCAATATCCATTTATAGTCATAGCACCCCCTACTGCCAACACATAAATCATTTTGTAACTCGGCAGTACATGGTCCCCCGCGCACCAAAATACACATGTTTGATGACCATCCCAGCCTGAAGACATCTAGATGAACATTTTGAGTGATAGGCAGAGCGCCCCCTTCTGGCCACACAGGGAGTTGGAGTAACTCCATTGTAGATTGTCCAATCTGCTCCAAACTTGTCATGCATGATCAGTGTACATACCTGAAGACATCTAGATGTCAACATCCATTTATAGTCATAGCGCCCCCTACTGCCAACACAGACAGTGGTTTGTAACCCGGCCCTACATGCTCACACGCGCACCAAACGTCACATGTTTGATGAACGTCCCAGCCTGAAGACATCTATAGGACCATTTGGAGTTAGTGGCAGAGCGCCCCCTACTGACCACACAGGAAGTTAGAATAACTCCATTGTAGATTGTCCAATCTGCTCCAAACTTGTCATGCATGATAAGTGTCCATGCCTCAAGCCATCTATATGTCAATATCCATTTATAGTCATAGCGCCCCCTACTGGCAACAAAGAAAGTGGTTTGTAACTTGGCCCTACATGCTCACACGCGCACCAAACGTCACATGTTTGATGAGCATCCCAGCCTGAAGACATCTATAGGACCATTTGGAGTTAGAGGTAGAGCGCCCCCTACTGGCCACAGAGGAAGTTAGAGTAACTCCATTGTAGATTGTCCAATCTGCTCCAAACTTGTCATGCATGCTAAGTGTCCATGCCTCAAACCATCTATATGTCAATATCCATTTATAGTCATAGTGCCCCCTACTGGCAACAAAGAAAGTGGTTTGTAACTTGGCCCTACATGCTCACACGTGCACCAACTTCACATGTTTGATGAGCATCCCAGCCTGAAGACATCTAGATGACCATTTGGAGTTAGAGGCAGAGCGCCCCCTACTGGCCACACAGGAAGTTGGAGTAACTTTATTGTAGATTGTCCAATCTGCTCCAAACGTGTCATGCATGATAAGTGTCCATGCCTGTACACATCTATATGTCAATATCCATTTATAGTCATAGCGCCCCCTACTGGCAACACAGAAAGTGGTTTGTAACTCGCCCCTACATGCTCACACGCGCACCAAACTTCACATGTTTGATGACCATCCCAGCCTGAATACATCTAGATAACAATTTGGAGTGATAGGCAGAGGGTACTGCCAAAAACAAATAACAAATACCAAAAAGGGAAAAAAGTGTTTATACTGCTACATAATAGAATTTAAACTTTTTCGCATTTGTATAACTTGTTACTGATTGGCTGACATGTTTAGCTTGTTTGTCATGGCTATTTGAAGTGTTGGGTAACTAAAGTGCAGTTTAAAGGAAGATGCTGGCTGTGAGCATGCGCGCTTCGATTCGGGAAAAACAAGCAGGGAGGAGGAGAGAGGCTTGATGCTGGCTGACAGCGGCCCCGACAGCCTGCCACAAAACTCCCAGATGAGCGAGGACAGGGAGACGTGGAAGTCCATTACTGCCAAGATCACCTCCCTAGTCTCCTAGATATATTCTAAGATGTCCTGATATCTCTCTCCCCGCTCCTCATTCCTGTCAACACCTCCCTCATCACTCCCTGCATCTCTCTCTCTCCTCACGCTCCCTGTCCATCTCTGCTTCCTCCCATCATGCTTATCTCTCTCTCTCACCTTCTTCTCTCCATCTCCCTTTGTCTTTCTGGATTCCCACCTCTCAGCAGACTGCAGACACCATTTCAATTCGATGTCGCTGATACAACGCCAGCAGAAAGCAGAAGATGTGATACTTCTTCCTCCGCCCACGAACGAGTGTCACCTCCCAGCTGTGGTGGAGAGATGTTTGGCTCTTAGCGAGCGCCAGTGAACGGAACAAACAGGTCCTCCTCGTTAGGGCTGGGTATCGTTCAAAATTTTTCGATATCGATACCGTTTCGATACTTGGATTTCGATACCGGTTCCTGAACGATACTTTTTTCGATACCAATTTTTAGAAAAATCCATTTTAACAAAAATAAAACTGCATTACACATTGAAATTATTTTACAAATCTTTAGTTTTCCCCCCCATCTTAAGTTTTACAGCAGAAAAAAATAAAACCTACTGTATTTAACATAACTTTAAGTTCTCTAAACGTATTGCCGTCCCTACAAAAAATATTGGAGTACTACAAAGGAAAGAAATGTAGCTAAAACAAATAAATCAGTGGAATAGTTTTCAGTGCAAAACAGAGAGTTGCAAATCAGGGTTTAATGCTCACTGATGCAACAGAACTCTATTCTTGTCCAAACTGATGAGATGGCTCCACTTCATGCATGGAAGACTAGTTGAGCATTGACTAGCCTATCAATATAGCCTTATATGCCACAAAGTGAATCGCATTTATATTCAACAAACTATCATGACATCAGCGTTTGTTAACGAGTTGCTAAAAATACATGGGCGATAACTGCCCGCTTGCACATAACGTTAACGCTAATTAATTAAACATTAACGCTAGCGTTGCAGATCAGTGTGCTCACTGCTGCAACAGAACGTCATTCTTGTCAAATCTGACGAGACAGCTCAACTTCACTGACTAGCCAATCAATATAAATGAATCGCATTTACATTCAACAAACTATCATGACATCAGCGTTTGTTAACGAGTTGCTAAAAATACACAATGCCCGCTTGCGCATAACGTTACGGCGGCAATTAATTAAACGATCTAATGCTACAACTCACAGCCAGATGCATGGATTTGTCAGACTGAGGGATCTGATAACCGCTAACTTGCGGTAAGCTGAGCTGACCCACCTCTCAATTATTTCTCTTGTCTGTGGAAACCAGTCCGTGTTGTTTCTGTTTCTTTTCCTGCTTTTCATCATCTTCGCCATATGGTACTCCAGGATAGGAGTAGCTTGAGTGGCTAACTTCTTGTATACTATCCGCACCGCACGCCTGGCTCACAGTCACAACAAACACACCGGCTAAAGTGGGTGTAACGTTTACTGCATGCCTCTACATGACAGCCAATCACCAGCCGTATTAGAGCGCGGCGTGCAAGCATGTTGCATGCTTATAGGCTCAATGACACTGTTTTGTTTTGGTATCGAAAATTGGTATCGATTGACAAGGGAGGCTTCGATACCCCTTAGTATCGATGTTTCCATTTCGGTGCCAAGTAAGTATCGAAACTCGATACCCAGCCCTACTCCTCGTACGCGTGTGGTGTGCGTGTGTGTGTTTGGATGTGTGCTCGGCCTGCTCGCTAGCTTATCCTAAGCTTATTATTTGAGCAAATGCACTATGATTTCGCAAAAGAGTTTTCGACAGCCACTCTGAGACGCTGTCTTCCATTAGTTCCATACATTACCCTGCTGTTCGGCCTGCTTTGCTCCCGCAGCGAAGGCGCCCCACTAAAGAAGTCACAGCTGAAAGACTCAAACTTCACACAGGCCCCATTTCCTCTCTACCTCCGCCACCTCTCTCCGCTCGCTTTACTCGCTTCTTTTTCTGCTTCCATCTTGACAGCTTCTGGCCTGTAGCACTCACTCAGCCCCCCGGTAACTAATAATCCCCCCAGAAAACATAGGCCATTATATATTTTGCTGAGCCCGTTGACAGTTTATCTGCCCGCTTCAGAGTTGATGCGATTCTGCGCATCACGGTTTTGTTTGTTTACCTTTATGTAATAGTCGGGGCTATTCTCGCAAGCTCGACTTTGGGTGCCGTCGCTCTGAATACCAATCCCTCGTGTAGCTGCCTCTGCATGGGTCTTTAGCGCTGCTGGATGGCCTCCAGACTCAGATATATGGCTTCAATAGATGTCAGGAAGGTCTCCTCTTGCACTTTTCTCTTGGGAGAATTTAATACGTGGTGGTAACTTTGTTGGGCGCGCTAAAAGGGAGGCGGTGTGAAGTGGGCCGATACACTGGGTGTACAAAATCATAGGGATCTGCCTGATACGGAGCGGCTCGCAGACGCTGTTGCACAACTCGCGTCTCTCAACTGCCTCAAAGGTTAAAAGCGCTTAAACTCGTCTGCTTCTCTTGATCTCCACCTCCTTTATGATTGAAGGGAAATCGATGAGGGATAAGAGGACTGGGATTCACCTCATCGGTGAACTCCACAGAAAAGAAGACGTGACTGTGATGTTTTTGCACATTCAGTGTATATATAGTGCAGTTGACCTTTGTCTCCGTTTGCCTTTGGATTGCTACGTGTGATTGCATGCGAGTGTGAATGGAGAGCACACAATGTCGGCCGCTTCTGTCTGCGTGTTCAAACTGCAGACAGATTCCAATCAACAGTGTTGACATGGCAATAAGTATTGAGTCTTGAATGTAGCAAGCCAGGCAAGACTAGGAGCTGAGGGGGGAGGGAGAGGCGAGGGTGGGGGTGGGGGTGGGGGTTTTGTTGGGGTATGAAAATTCTCTGACAAGGCTCTGGGAGAATAGGCTGGATTTCTGTTTGCATTTCTGAGTGCTACAGATAGGGGGGGCAGGGAGGAGATTCCACGGCGCATTAAGTCTGTCTGAATGGGTTTTCACTCACGCTCCAGTTTTCATAACAGACTTGAATCACCATTTCCATTTCTCTAATTCTTTCCATCTTTTGTCGCGGGGCAGCAGACTTGGCAACTATTGTTTGACACGTTGGCGGTGCCAGAGAGAGTTGTGTGTGTGTGTGTGTGTGTGTGTGTGTGTGTGTGTTGGGGGGGGGGGGGTGGAGAGTTGTGACTGGCTAATCCATAAGCCATTAGAGGAGACTGTACCTTACAATGGCATATCGAGTGGAAGTGTCTCTGTTCGTCTTCCTCTCTGGCAGCAGCATCTCTTTTCCAGCCTATCAGAGGTGTGATTGGAGGCTGGATGGAGGCCCACAGCTGGCAGAAATAACTCATTAGAGACTTTGCGTTGTGTCGCTGTCGCATCAAAACTTTGTTTCTTCCTAAAGGAATTTTAAACAGCCTTATCTTCAGACTGACAAGCATACATTTAGTGACCCCCCCCCCCCCCATCATAGTTTTAATGGCTTTCGAGAAGCCAGAGGAAGATGATTACATAATAAGACCATGTTGGTGTAGGAACAGAAGAGATGCTATGAGGATTTTGTGCAACAGCAGTAATAAGGTTTTTATATTAAATTTGTGCCCATTGCTAGATGAATCTTTTATGTCTGAAGATGGAGCTAGTAGACAATAAGCCATTACATCAAACGTTGAAGTGCCTGTTCCATAGTTCAGAGATTGGATCTGAAGTCGACTCTACAGAGACTCATTTTTACACCGAAGGCAATCACGGCAGAAACTTTTTCACTCCGACTTTTTCAACCAATCGAATCCAGCCTCTCAGGCGCTTTCCACTCATTTCCATTATGCCACAGCTGAATTATTTTAGAGGGAAATCAATGGTATCAAGGTGAGCTTTGGAAGAGCTAGTGTAGTATTAACGTCCATAAGAATATCAAACAGCCAGCCGGAATGAATGGGCCAATATGAGGACGAGGGAGAGCCTGCTGGAACAAAAGTTCACATGGTTTCCTTTTTCCCAGAGGGGGTTTACTCCGGGCTTTTCTCCACATTGAAATCCAGTAAGGACCCCCCCCCAGTAAGGACCCCTTAATATGTGAGCCTCCTGGACAGTATCACTTCTGTTACCCCCCCCCCCCCCCCCGCCTCTGCGTGTGAGGAATACTGTCAATGATAAAGAAGCCAGACCCCCCCTTCAAATGACTTCCACGTTGCGTCATCTGTCAGTCTCAATTAACCTCCAGCTGCTTAGTCTGAGGAGCTGTGTGCTGGAGCCAAGAGCCACAGACAGCAGGGAGGATTAACTCAGGGGAGGTGGTCCAGAGCTGGCCAGGCTGCAGGTTTGAATCCTGGACTGACAACCAGTCTCGCATTGATCAAGGCTACAATAAAGGTGTAATGAAACAAACATATCAGAATCGGACAACACTGGCCGTCCCGTATCCAATTTGATTAGCCAATAAATTGGTCTAACTCTTCTCCCGATAGATGAAATGGAGCTTCATAGTGGAGGGGCCAAGAGTACACGAGAGAGGTAACAGTCTACTGTCTGCTGTTGGCACTTTCCTCTTTCCTGTTGTCAACTTACCTGTTAAATGAGGAGAGCATCGAGACAACCAAAATCATCCACTGCCCACCACCTTCACTTGCTACTGTATAGACACAGGGAAGATAGTCCCTGCTAGGTCAAAACATTATTTTTCTAAGTTTGACCTAACAAAAAACTGCCAGACTTGGCCACACATCATGTAACATTACTTGTTGGCGTTTGAAAATATCTGGGTAAGCCAATCAGATCAGGGTAGGGCAGGTCATGCCTTCACCATTCTGGGAAAAGAAATATCGCATTAGGTACTGATCTGAAGGAATATGCTGTAGGGCTGAGGCCTGAGGGAACATAGGCCTGAAGGAACATAGAGCTGAGGGAACATGGGGCAGAGGGAACATGGGACTGAGGGAACATGGGACTGAGGGAACATAGGCCTGAAGGAACATAGAGCTGAGGGAACATGGGGCAGAGGGAACATGGGACTGAGGGAACATGGGACTGAGGGAACATAGGGCTGAGGGAACATGGGGCTGAGGGAACATGGGGCAGAGGGAACATAGTGCTGAGGGAACATAGAGCTGAGGGAACATAGTGCTGAGGGAACATAGGCCTGAAGGAACATAGAGCTGAGGGAACATAGGCCTGAAGGAACATAGAGCTGAGGGAACATAGGCCTGAAGGAACATAGAGCTGAGGGAACATGGGGCAGAGGGAACATGGGACTGAGGGAACATGGGACTGAGGGAACATAGGGCTGAGGGAACATAGGGCTGAGGGAACATGGGGCAGAGGGAACATGGGACTGAGGGAACATAGGGCTGAGGGAACATAGTGCTGAGGGAACATGGGACTGAGGGAACATGGGGCAGAGGGAACATGGGACTGAGGGAACATAGTGCTGAGGGAACATAGTGCTGAGGGAACATAGGGATGAGGGAACATAGGGATGAGGGAACATAGTGCTGAGGGAACATAGTGCTGAGGGAACATAGTGCTGAGGGAACATAGTGCTGAGGGAACATAGTGCTGAGGGAACATAGAGCTGAGGGAACATAGTGCTGAGGGAACATAGGGCTGAGGGAACATAGAGCTGAGGGAACATAGTGCTGAGGGAACATAGGGCTGAGGGAACATAGTGCTGAGGGAACATAGGGCTGAGGGAACATAGTGCTGAGGGAACATAGGGATGAGGGAACATAGGGCTGAGGGAACATAGTGCTGAGGGAACATAGTGCTGAGGGAACATAGTGCTGAGGGAACATAGTGCTGAGGGAACATAGGGCTGAGGGAACATAGTGCTGAGGGAACATAGGGATGAGGGAACATAGTGCTGAGGGAACATAGTGCTGAGGGAACATAGGGCTGAGGGAACATAGGACTGAGGGAACATAGTGCTGAGGGAACATAGGCCTGAAGGAACATAGAGCTGAGGGAACATGGGGCAGAGGGAACATGGGGCAGAGGGAACATGGGACAGAGGGAACATGGGGCTGAGGGAACATAGGGCTGAGGGAACATAGGGCTGATGGAACATAGGGCTGAGGGAACATAGGGCTGAGGGAACATAGTGCTGAGGGAACATAGGCCTGAAGGAACATAGAGCTGAGGGAACATGGGGCAGAGGGAACATGGGGCAGAGGGAACATGGGACTGAGGGAACATAGGGCAGAGGGAACATGGGGCTGAGGGAACATAGGGCTGAGGGAACATAGGGCTGAGGGAACATAGAGCTGAGGGAACATGGGGCAGAGGGAACATAGGACTGAGGGAACATAGAGCTGAGGGAACATGGGGCTGAGGGAACATAGGGCTGAGGGAACATAGGAATGAGGGAACATAGGACTGAGGGAACATAGAGCTGAGGGAACATGGGGCAGAGGGAACATAGGACTGAGGGAACATAGAGCTGAGGGAACATGGGGCAGAGGGAACATAGGACTGAGGGAACATAGAGCTGAGGGAACATAGGGCTGAGGGAACATAGGGCTGAGGGAACATAGGACTGAGGGAACATAGGGCTGAGGGAACATAGGAATGAGGGAACATAGAGCTGAGGGAACATAGGAATGAGGGAACATAGGGCTGAGGGAACATAGGAATGAGGGAACATAGGACTGAGGGAACATAGAGCTGAGGGAACATAGGAATGAGGGAACATAGGACTGAGGGAACATAGAGCTGAGGGAACATAGGAATGAGGGAACATAGAGCTGAGGGAACATAGGAATGAGGGAACATAGGGCTGAGGGAACATAGGAATGAGGGAACATAGGACTGAGGGAACATAGGGCTGAGGGAACATAGAAGTGCTCCTGGGTGGTGCAGTGAACGGTGCATTGGTACCATGAGGGAGAACACTGAATAGCCTGTGTGTGTGTGTGTGTGTGTGTGTGTGTGTGTTGTGTGTGCGTGTGCGTGTGTATGTTTGTGCGTGTGTGTGTGTGCTGGGCCGTGTAGGAATCCCTGTTTGTCTTAACCTCTCCTCCTGTGTCTGTCTCGTCTTTTCAGACATGCGTTAGGTCTACATTTTCTGTCAGGCCAGCGGAACCTCCCTGGACGTTTCTGCGTGGTCGCCTTCCAGGTGCCCACCAGACTGTGACCAAGGCTGGGGTGGGTGGGTGGGTGTGGTGGGCGAGGGGAGGGTGTTGTTGTCTGGCTGCTGGAGCTGGAGGACAGGCTCCTCAATCCCCCGACCCCTCAGTGCTCCATCTGCACCGGGGAGGCTGCCATTTAGCAGCGCGGGGCCGGGTCAGCTGGAGCAAATTGCTTTTTAATCGATTATAGCCCGAGTAAAAGCCACTCCCCCACCAGCCCTTTACATGTCACATTGCCCACTCCCCACTCTATTTAAGGAAGCAGCCTGCCTTCCTGACATCTGTGTCCGTGTGTGTGTGTGTGTGTGTGTGTGTGTGTGTGTGTGTGTGTGTGTGTGTGTGTGAGGGTGACTGATGTCGACTAGTTCAACTCTCAGTGGAAAACAGGGACTGATGATGCGTGCGGATCTTCTCGCTGACTACAGGGCCGTTGTAGCTCATGTGGTTAATGCCAGGATCAGACTACACGATATTTTTTGTCGTTCACGATGTCACCATGTCAGACGAGGCCATCATACTGCCATAAATTTGTGACATGTCTTGGTCGGGAGACTGGCCACACTACAAGTGTATTCTCACTTAACACCGACAGAGCATCGTATGCCACCGTCATCACGTCGTCTGCTGTCGTCAGCGAGTTCACAGGTCGTCGGGGAGGCGGACCTGTGAACGAAATCTCCCAGCATGCATTGAGGCCACTACATTGACAAGAAATAGCAACCAAATCAGCCTAAATAGGCTAAAGTGGTAGATAGAAATAATGTTTATGTTAGCACAAAATGCAATTGTAGAACATTTCAATATTGGGCAAAATAAAACATTGAAATCCAAACACAACCCTATGTGAAACATGTATGTAATCAAGGTGCTATATATATCCCTTGCAGAATTAACGTTATTTGGATGAGTGACAGGCTCTACTGTGATGCACTGTGATGTCCGCTCCAGCCTCCAACTTACTTCATGTGCACGCCCACTATTTTCTTGCCAGCTGCTGCGAGACGAGAAGGAAGAGAAACGAACATGCAGCCGACTCTGCTGAGCTCATGTTATTTGTAGTGAGCAATGCCCATTGCCCAGGCGTTTAAACGCAAATTAAAACACCCTGGCCTTTTTATCTCTTTTATTCTTTTGAGCGGAGCGGAGCGGTGAGTGCGAGCGGGTGAAATCTGTATCGAGCGGCGAGCGGTCTCCCCAGGACCTGATACCTGTCTTCCGGGGTGTCACACTAGGCGAAACCATGTCCAAAAGACTGACATGCCAGTCTTTTCGTCAGGGCGTCGTGAGGCGTCCTAGACGTCCCGACTGGTCCCGACGCTGGTCTTTGATTATGTCACACTACAAGAGGTGAAGACGGCCGATCGTCGTCCCCGACGGTCATATTCGGGCCCGACGCTGAAAATCTGTCGCGCACGACCAAATCGGTCTAATATCGGGCTGAATTCGTGTAGTCTGAACCAGGCATAAGAGACGACACGGAAGGAACACAGCGCATTTTAATAGTAAAGCTGTTCCTTTGTGTCTGCAGCAGGCAATGAAACACGAGAACAGCAGACGCTCGCTCAATAAAACAAGAAGAAGAATGCCTGCCCCGTCATTAAACACTCAAATAGCTACAGTCCAACATGTCATGTGCCCTTATGGAAGCACAACAATGCTGTCATGTGATCGCTTTCCCCCCCGTCTCCGCAGTGTCTTGCATCTATTCTGAGGCTGATGTTCAATCTGTTGCTCGTGTCGCCTCGTGTGCACGGGGGAAGAGATGATGATGACTCACCCGACGCTGCCGCTGATTGTCGGATGCGTTCTCTGAGATGTCGTC
Source organism: Poromitra crassiceps (assembly GCF_964638095.1). Classification (NCBI taxonomy): domain Eukaryota; kingdom Metazoa; phylum Chordata; class Actinopteri; order Beryciformes; family Melamphaidae; genus Poromitra; species Poromitra crassiceps. Next base: position 675,468 of record NW_028152257.1, read on the forward strand.
GTTTCAAACTCATCCGCCCCCTCGGGGGATCCTGAAAGGAAAGTTCAGTCCGTATTTGCTCGTTCTGTCGAACAATTTGCTGTTCTTTTCATGAGGCATTGAATCGGCCCGTTTGTTAAAAAGCTTCGCCAGCTGTAATGGCGTCGCCTAAACGACCGTGCAGAATGAGCAGTACCGCTGAATGAGGCCACCGCTCGCGAGCACTCCTCCTGTCACTTGTCCTCTCCTCTCCACGCCTCGCAGGAAGGGTCAATGTTGTCACATTCTGAACAAGACGGACTTTTTGCTATTCGGCTGTAAATGAGTTTTCTGGGCGAGCTTTCCCTTCCCCTCCACCGCGCCGCGAAAATGTTTAATTTGACTTCGAGGGAGTTGCAAAGACGCAGAACGAAATCATGTTGTCGAGATAGAAGCGTTGGGTCAGGCAAAATAACACTTCTTGGCTCTCATGTTTAGTTGGAGCCTCATCTATTTCCCTGCAAAGTTTGTGGACGTCTGCAGCAGCTGGCGTCCCCGCGGCTCCTCTCTCTCTCTCTCTCTCTCTCTCTCTGCCTCTGAGCGCCTGACCTTTCACATGAAGCTGTACCACTGAGCTCACTGGGAGATGGAGAGAGAGAGAGAGAGAGAGGCAGAGGTGTCAGGTGGTCCGCTGGAGCTCTTGTCTTGTCACAGCGGTGTCTTGTCGTGGTCTAACCCCCCTGAACAAAACAGGGCAGGTCCCTGACCGGCCCATGCTGTCAGCTCAGCCCTGCTGCCATCTCCATGATACAGACACTTTTTTCATTCTGGATGTTGTATGCTCATTATAAACCAGTCTGTATCGTCCACCACCGATATGATGGAGGTTCCTCGCCGACCGCACGCAGCTTCACTCCCAAAAAATAAGTGTCAGCCTTCAAAATCCACCAGCAACTAACTACATCACAGTGCCACTGTCCACTGGTCTGTTTGTGCTGGCTGACCAGTGCTGCAGCTATAGGCTTATTTCACACAAGATGGCCCCCTGATCATAGACTGTTCATTCGCACTTCCGCTTTCTCCGCTCGCTGTATTTCTCCATTCATTCGCCGTGATCCGATAGCAATCACTCAGTATACACATTCACCTTACTAACACGTTATAGACAAGTTTCCTGGGCACTTCTGGTTTGCTTCCGGACTCGGCCGCCATCGTGTCTGTCGCTTCCGGTGTTTGTGAATACGGAGAAGCGTAACGTATACCGTAGTAGCCATAGCGACCGCCGAAAAAATGCAAACTTGGGATCATTCTGCGAGTCTCCTATCTAATGAAAGAGTGTCTATCCCACACCCATTGACAGTGGACACATGGGAAGATAATATGCGTAAATGGCCGAACGTAACTACAGGCAGGATTATAGCGTATTTTGAGGATCAATGGCGGTGGACGGCAACGCGATGAATTATCTCAAAAGCTCCGAAGCGTCAGCCAGACTAACGTTAGGTTACAGTCCTCTCCTCTGTCACAGTCAGTCAGATTAATGTTAGGTTACAGTGACAGTACTCTCCTCTCTCACAGTCAGACTAACGTTAGGTTACAGTCCTCTCCTCTCTCACAGTCAGTCAGACTAACGTTATGTTACTGTCCTCTCCTCTGTCACAGTCAGTCAGACTAACGTTAGGTTACAGTGACATACTCTCCTCTCTCACAGTCAGACTAACGTTAGGTTACAGTCCTCTCCTCTCTCACAGTCAGTCAGACTAACGTTAGGTTACTGTCCTCTCCTCTGTCACAGTCAGCCAGACTAACGTTAGGTGTCTCTCCATTAAAAAAACAACCCAGTTTGCCTTGATCACTGCAAAACATGACATGCCGTGTGTAGCCTCCACACAATAGGGCTACACACGGTAAATCATGGTAAATACGCAGCACAATACCCGCCGTGGTAAACAGAAGAAGACTGGGATATTAGCTTTAAGGCGACTCACTTCTAGACTTGAATGAAATTGTATTCACCTACTATCTGCTCCGTGGATTACCATTTTACAATTTCAGAGACGAAATTGTAACATAGCAACGTTGGTCCACAAACGTTGCTATTTAAAAAAAAAAATTGGGAGATCGGGTTGGGATTATAACGTTAGTTTGCCGAGTCGCACCTGGTAATCCAGAAATGGCGTTATGGTACCTTTGTCTACTTGTAGATCATCAAGAAACTTTAAATTAATAACGTTAGATGTGTTTAACAGAGCTGTATATTGGGTCTAGCAGTGAGCAGCAGCTCAGACAGCCTCAAACACGAGGTGATTGTCAGCTCTATAATTCGCAAAATAGCAGTGGATGGAAACGCGCACTGTGTTTTGTGACAGCCACGCACTGCACAATGTGTTCCAGAATAACCCATTGTTAATAACGTCTGCTAACGTTAGTGTAGCTGATGTTATCGATCGTTGTAAAAAAGTTTGGATATTTCGGCTGCTGCCTTCTGATGTGCTCGCTGCTGTGGACGCAATGTGGACTTAAACGGAAGCCGGCGACACGAAAGGCTGCTATGGCGCCGCCCTAGGAACGGCCCAGGAAACTTGTCTATACATTGACACTTGACTAGTAACAAGTAGCATAACTTCTACCATTAGGCGTGACGCTGCTTTATATTGCAAACATCACCGTTAGGTTGTCAAGTTTGTTTAACGTTATCTTACAGCAGATAATCAAATTTCGTTAGCAAGTAGTAGCAACATGCTAATAACGTACATCACTCTGCCAACCGGCTGCTGCCGCAAGTCCATTCCATCACCGTTTAATCCACATCACAGCCACTTCTTGCCGTTTGTGTCTTCTCCAGTTATTCTGTTGACAGCCTGCCGCTGTAGATATGCGAGACCTAGGTAGCTAAGCTAGCATACAGCCGTTACCATGGTAACGGCTGTAGCGTCGTCTGTTCTTATGCAAAAATCCATCTTCTTTTGAACTTTTCCTCGGTTGGAAACCCATGAAAGGATAAATAATGCTGTTTCTTCTTTGAATTTGAACAACAATGCACACTACATGCCTGAGTGCTTTCACACTGAGCCATTGTTATGGGATCAGGGTGAATGAATGGAGAAATACAGCGAGTGGAGAAAGTGGAAGTGAAAATTAACAGTCTATGGTCGGGGGCCATCTTGTGACTTTTGTAGTTTATAGAAAATAAATGGATCTGCAGTGACTTTTTAATAGTTGTTGATGCTGTGTACAGTACACATAGCAAGGCTTCTGTACCTGATGGTGTGTATAGTACACATAGCAAGGCTTCTGTACCTGATGGTGTGTTCAGTACACATAGCAAGGCTTCTGTACCTGATGGTGTGTATAGTACACATAGCAAGGCTTCTGTACCTGATGGTGTGTTCAGTACACATAGCAAGGCTTCTGTACCTGATGGTGTGTACAGTACACATAGCAAGGCTTCTGTACCTGATGGTGTGTTCAGTACACATAGCAAGGCTTCTGTACCTGATGGTGTGTATAGTACACATAGCAAGGCTTCTGTACCTGATGGTGTGTTCAGTACACATAGCAAGGCTTCTGTACCTGATGGTGTGTTCAGTACACATAGCAAGGCTTCTGTACCTGATGGTGTGTATAGTACACATAGCAAGGCTTCTGTACCTGATGGTGTGTATAGTACACATAGCAAGGCTTCTGTACCTGATGGTGTGTTCAGTACACATAGCAAGGCTTCTGTACCTGATGGTGTGTATAGTACACATAGCAAGGCTTCTGTACCTGATGGTGTGTTCAGTACACATAGCAAGGCTTCTGTACCTGATGGTGTGTTCAGTACACATAGCAAGGCTTCTGTACCTGATGGTGTGTATAGTACACATAGCAAGGCTTCTGTACCTGATGGTGTGTATAGTACACATAGCAAGGCTTCTGTACCTGATGGTGTGTATAGTACACATAGCAAGGCTTCTGTACCTGATGGTGTGTTCAGTACACATAGCAAGGCTTCTGTACCTGATGGTGTGTATAGTACACATAGCAAGGCTTCTGTACCTGATGGTGTGTTCAGTACACATAGCAAGGCTTCTGTACCTGATGGTGTGTATAGTACACATAGCAAGGCTTCTGTACCTGATGGTGTGTTCAGTACACATAGCAAGGCTTCTGTACCTGATGGTGTGTTCAGTACACATAGCAAGGCTTCTGTACCTGATGGTGTGTATAGTACACGTAGCAAGGCTTCTGTACCTGATGGTGTGTTCAGTACACATAGCAAGGCTTCTGTACCTGATGGTGTGTATAGTACACATAGCAAGGCTTCTGTACCTGATGGTGTGTTCAGTACACATAGCAAGGCTTCTGTACCTGATGGTGTGTATAGTACACGTAGCAAGGCTTCTGTACCTGATGGTGTGTATAGTACACATAGCAAGGCTTCTGTACCTGATGGTGTGTTCAGTACACATAGCAAGGCTTCTGTACCTGATGGTGTGTATAGTACACATAGCAAGGCTTCTGTACCTGATGGTGTGTTCAGTACACATAGCAAGGCTTCTGTACCTGATGGTGTGTTCAGTACACATAGCAAGGCTTCTGTACCTGATGGTGTGTTCAGTACACATAGCAAGGCTTCTGTACCTGATGGTGTGTATAGTACACATAGCAAGGCTTCTGTACCTGATGGTGTGTTCAGTACACATAGCAAGGCTTCTGTACCTGATGGTGTGTTCAGTACACATAGCAAGGCTTCTGTACCTGATGGTGTGTATAGTACACATAGCAAGGCTTCTGTACCTGATGGTGTGTTCAGTACACATAGCAAGGCTTCTGTACCTGATGGTGTGTATAGTACACATAGCAAGGCTTCTGTACCTGATGGTGTGTATAGTACACATAGCAAGGCTTCTGTACCTGATGGTGTGTTCAGTACACATAGCAAGGCTTCTGTACCTGATGGTGTGTATAGTACACGTAGCAAGGCTTCTGTACCTGATGGTGTGTTCAGTACACATAGCAAGGCTTCTGTACCTGATGGTGTGTATAGTACACATAGCAAGGCTTCTGTACCTGATGGTGTGTATAGTACACATAGCAAGGCTTCTGTACCTGAAGGTGTGTTCAGTACACATAGCAAGGCTTCTGTACCTGATGGTGTGTATAGTACACATAGCAAGGCTTCTGTACCTGATGGTGTGTATAGTACACATAGCAAGGCTTCTGTACCTGATGGTGTGTTCAGTACACATAGCAAGGCTTCTGTACCTGATGGTGTGTTCAGTACACATAGCAAGGCTTCTGTACCTGATGGTGTGTTCAGTACACATAGCAAGGCTTCTGTACCTGATGGTGTGTATAGTACACATAGCAAGGCTTCTGTACCTGATGGTGTGTTCAGTACACATAGCAAGGCTTCTGTACCTGATGGTGTGTTCAGTACACATAGCAAGGCTTCTGTACCTGATGGTGTGTTCAGTACACATAGCAAGGCTTCTGTACCTGATGGTGTGTTCAGTACACATAGCAAGGCTTCTGTACCTGATGGTGTGTTCAGTACACATAGCAAGGCTTCTGTACCTGATGGTGTGTATAGTACACATAGCAAGGCTTCTGTACCTGATGGTGTGTTCAGTACACATAGCAAGGCTTCTGTACCTGATGGTGTGTTCAGTACACATAGCAAGGCTTCTGTACCTGATGGTGTGTTCAGTACACATAGCAAGGCTTCTGTACCTGATGGTGTGTTCAGTACACATAGCAAGGCTTCTGTACCTGATGGTGTGTTCAGTACACATAGCAAGGCTTCTGTACCTGATGGTGTGTTCAGTACACATAGCAAGGCTTCTGTACCTGATGGTGTGTACAGTACACATAGCAAGGCTTCTGTACCTGATGGTGTGTATAGTACACATAGCAAGGCTTCTGTACCTGATGGTGTGTATAGTACACATAGCAAGGCTTCTGTACCTGATGGTGTGTATAGTACACATAGCAAGGCTTCTGTACCTGATGGTGTGTATAGTACACATAGCAAGGCTTCTGTACCTGATGGTGTGTTCAGTACACATAGCAAGGCTTCTGTACCTGATGGTGTGTATAGTACACATAGCAAGGCTTCTGTACCTGATGGTGTGTATAGTACACATAGCAAGGCTTCTGTACCTGATGGTGTGTTCAGTACACATAGCAAGGCTTCTGTACCTGATGGTGTGTACAGTACACATAGCAAGGCTTCTGTACCTGATGGTGTGTATAGTACACATAGCAAGGCTTCTGTACCTGATGGTGTGTATAGTACACATAGCAAGGCTTCTGTACCTGATGGTGTGTACAGTACACATAGCAAGGCTTCTGTACCTGATGGTGTGTTCAGTACACGTAGCAAGGCTTCTGTACCTGATGGTGTGTATAGTACACATAGCAAGGCTTCTGTACCTGATGTTGTGTTCAGTACACATAGCAAGGCTTCTGTACCTGATGGTGTGTATAGTACACATAGCAAGGCTTCTGTACCTGATGGTGTGTATAGTACACATAGCAAGGCTTCTGTACCTGATGGTGTGTATAGTACACATAGCAAGGCTTCTGTACCTGATGGTTTGTATAGTACACATAGCAAGGCTTCTGTACCTGATGGTGTGTATAGTACACATAGCAAGGCTTCTGTACCTGATGGTGTGTATAGTACACATAGCAAGGCTTCTGTACCTGATGGTGTGTATAGTACACATAGCAAGGCTTCTGTACCTGATGGTGTGTATAGTACACATAGCAAGGCTTCTGTACCTGATGGTGTGTTCAGTACACATAGCAAGGCTTCTGTACCTGATGGTGTGTATAGTACACATAGCAAGGCTTCTGTACCTGATGGTGTGTTCAGTACACATAGCAAGGCTTCTGTACCTGATGGTGTGTATAGTACACATAGCAAGGCTTCTGTACCTGATGGTGTGTTCAGTACACATAGCAAGGCTTCTGTACCTGATGGTGTGTTCAGTACACATAGCAAGGCTTCTGTACCTGATGGTGTGTATAGTACACATAGCAAGGCTTCTGTACCTGATGGTGTGTATAGTACACATAGCAAGGCTTCTGTACCTGATGGTGTGTTCAGTACACATAGCAAGGCTTCTGTACCTGATGGTGTGTACAGTACACATAGCAAGGCTTCTGTACCTGATGGTGTGTATAGTACACATAGCAAGGCTTCTGTACCTGATGGTGTGTATAGTACACATAGCAAGGCTTCTGTACCTGATGGTGTGTACAGTACACATAGCAAGGCTTCTGTACCTGATGGTGTGTTCAGTACACGTAGCAAGGCTTCTGTACCTGATGGTGTGTATAGTACACATAGCAAGGCTTCTGTACCTGATGTTGTGTTCAGTACACATAGCAAGGCTTCTGTACCTGATGGTGTGTATAGTACACATAGCAAGGCTTCTGTACCTGATGGTGTGTATAGTACACATAGCAAGGCTTCTGTACCTGATGGTGTGTATAGTACACATAGCAAGGCTTCTGTACCTGATGGTTTGTATAGTACACATAGCAAGGCTTCTGTACCTGATGGTGTGTATAGTACACATAGCAAGGCTTCTGTACCTGATGGTGTGTATAGTACACATAGCAAGGCTTCTGTACCTGATGGTGTGTATAGTACACATAGCAAGGCTTCTGTACCTGATGGTGTGTATAGTACACATAGCAAGGCTTCTGTACCTGATGGTGTGTTCAGTACACATAGCAAGGCTTCTGTACCTGATGGTGTGTATAGTACACATAGCAAGGCTTCTGTACCTGATGGTGTGTTCAGTACACATAGCAAGGCTTCTGTACCTGATGGTGTGTATAGTACACATAGCAAGGCTTCTGTACCTGATGGTGTGTTCAGTACACATAGCAAGGCTTCTGTACCTGATGGTGTGTTCAGTACACATAGCAAGGCTTCTGTACCTGATGGTGTGTATAGTACACATAGCAAGGCTTCTGTACCTGATGGTGTGTATAGTACACATAGCAAGGCTTCTGTACCTGATGGTGTGTTCAGTACACATAGCAAGGCTTCTGTACCTGATGTTGTGTTCAGTACACATAGCAAGGCTTCTGTACCTGATGGTGTGTATAGTACACATAGCAAGGCTTCTGTACCTGATGGTTTGTATAGTACACATAGCAAGGCTTCTGTACCTGATGGTGTGTATAGTACACATAGCAAGGCTTCTGTACCTGATGGTGTGTATAGTACACATAGCAAGGCTTCTGTACCTGATGGTGTGTATAGTACACATAGCAAGGCTTCTGTACCTGATGGTGTGTATAGTACACATAGCAAGGCTTCTGTACCTGATGGTGTGTTCAGTACACATAGCAAGGCTTCTGTACCTGATGGTGTGTATAGTACACATAGCAAGGCTTCTGTACCTGATGGTGTGTTCAGTACACATAGCAAGGCTTCTGTACCTGATGGTGTGTATAGTACACATAGCAAGGCTTCTGTACCTGATGGTGTGTTCAGTACACATAGCAAGGCTTCTGTACCTGATGGTGTGTTCAGTACACATAGCAAGGCTTCTGTACCTGATGGTGTGTATAGTACACATAGCAAGGCTTCTGTACCTGATGGTGTGTATAGTACACATAGCAAGGCTTCTGTACCTGATGGTGGTGTGTATAGTACACATAGCAAGGCTTCTGTACCTGATGGTGTGTTCAGTACACATAGCAAGGCTTCTGTACCTGATGGTGTGTTCAGTACACATAGCAAGGCTTCTGTACCTGATGGTGTGTATAGTACACATAGCAAGGCTTCTGTACCTGATGGTGTGTATAGTACACATAGCAAGGCTTCTGTACCTGATGGTGTGTATAGTACACATAGCAAGGCTTCTGTACCTGATGGTGTGTACAGTACACATAGCAAGGCTTCTGTACCTGATGGTGTGTATAGTACACGTAGCAAGGCTTCTGTACCTGATGGTGTGTATAGTACACGTAGCAAGGCTTCTGTACCTGATGGTGTGTATAGTACACATAGCAAGGCTTCTGTACCTGATGGTGTGTATAGTACACATAGCAAGGCTTCTGTACCTGATGGTGTGTTCAGTACACGTAGCAAGGCTTCTGTACCTGATGGTGTGTTCAGTACACATAGCAAGGCTTCTGTACCTGATGGTGTGTATTAGGGATGCAGCGGTTTCCGGTTTGAAGGTATACCTCGGTTTCAAAAAGTCACGGTATCAAAACCACTAAGTTTTGCCGTCATACCTTCCCCACGGTATCACCTGTTTCCCCCTGAGAGAGAAAGTGCCCAGACAGAGTGCAGTTACGTGGCCCCTCCCCCCAGCTGCCCAGTCTCAGCAATCAGTGTAGCTGTGATCGTCAAGAAGTCATCAAGTCAATCGTTTACTCCCGTGCGTAGCCTATTGTAATTCAACGTGATAATGGCTGCTGAAGGAGAATCCCCAGAACGTTCCCCCGGGCGGTGGGCCGCGGCCCCGTCGAAAAAGACAAACTCCGCGGTGTGTGGGAATATTTCGGTAAAAGCAGGGACGGCCAGGGAGGATTAGAGGGGGAAATACCTCAAACATGAATCAGCACATCTGCAGGAACAACACCCGTCCTTCCTTATTTGCCAAATTCAAGGTACGTTAAACGTCTTGCGTCATCATACATCGTGTCGGACATAAACCATTTCCACCGGCAGGAGGATGAACGTAAAATAAACACTGTCATAGGCTAACGTTATCGATAACATAACATGGCTAATTAGCACTCAGCTGTCTTTGCTCTAACTAACGATAACGTTACTTGACTGAGCGAACGTCTTATGCCGGCGTATTGCACTGAAGAGAAGTAACAACAGTCATTAAATAAGAGGCAGAGGTGTGTGTGTGTGTGTGTGTGTGTGTGTGTGTGTGTGTGTGTGTGACGCACAGAGAGGCAGAAGTGTGTGTGTGTTTACATTATGTCTGCTTGGATCCATTATAAGCTAGCAATGCGCTACACTATTTCTCCTGTGCTTACAGCACATGCATCCAGTGTCTGCACTGCTACTTTCTTCCAAAATATCTGGATCTCTAATATTTGCCCTACAGTACTTTTGGATACAAATAAAAGTGTGTGTGTGTGTGTGTGTGTGTGTGTGTGTGTGTGTGTGTGTGTGCACATTAACATTGAAACATTTATGTCCAGTGTCCAATCCGATTTGACAAAAGATAAGCATGTGTGTTTTAGTTTTACATACGTTAATTAGATGAAATAAATAGTTCAATAACAAACAAAAAAATGTAGGCAATTTTTTTGTTGCCAGATTTCACAATAACACATAAAGGTCTGTGATACCGTGAAACCGTGGTATTTTTGTCCAAGGTTATCATACCGTCAAAAACTCATACCGCTGCATCTCTAGTGTGTATAGTACACATAGCAAGGCTTCTGTACCTGATGTTGTGTTCAGTACACATAGCAAGGCTTCTGTACCTGATGGTGTGTATAGTACACATAGCAAGGCTTCTGTACCTGATGGTGTGTATAGTACACATAGCAAGGCTTCTGTACCTGATGGTGTGTATAGTACACATAGCAAGGCTTCTGTACCTGATGTTGTGTTCAGTACACATAGCAAGGCTTCTGTACCTGATGGTGTGTATAGTACACATAGCAAGGCTTCTGTACCTGATGGTGTGTATAGTACACATAGCAAGGCTTCTGTACATGATGGTGTGTTCAGTACACATAGCAAGGCTTCTGTACCTGATGTTGTGTTCAGTACACATAGCAAGGCTTCTGTACCTGATGGTGTGTATAGTACACATAGCAAGGCTTCTGTACCTGATGGTGTGTATAGTACACATAGCAAGGCTTCTGTACCTGATGGTGTGTATAGTACACATAGCAAGGCTTCTGTACCTGATGGTGTGTATAGTACACATAGCAAGGCTTCTGTACCTGATGGTGTGTTCAGTACACATAGCAAGGCTTCTGTACCTGATGGTGTGTATAGTACACATAGCAAGGCTTCTGTACCTGATGGTGTGTATAGTACACATAGCAAGGCTTCTGTACCTGATGGTGTGTATAGTACACATAGCAAGGCTTCTGTACCTGATGGTGTGTTCAGTACACATAGCAAGGCTTCTGTACCTGATGGTGTTTTCAGTACACATAGCAAGGCTTCTGTACCTGATGGTGTGTTCAGTACACATAGCAAGGCTTCTGTACCTGATGGTGTGTATAGTACACATAGCAAGGCTTCTGTACCTGATGGTGTGTTCAGTACACATAGCAAGGCTTCTGTACCTGATGGTGTGTATAGTACACATAGCAAGGCTTCTGTACCTGATGGTGTGTTCAGTACACATAGCAAGGCTTCTGTACCTGCAGATTACAACTTTTGGAAAAGCAAAGGCTTCCCAAGTGGCATGCCAGGGAGACCCAGGTGTCTTTGAAGGGCTTCCAAGCGCTCCTCCCCATACAACACAATGTATAAGAATGACTATTACACTCTTAGGTTCACTCCTCCACCAGCCAGACGGTGCAGATGGTTGTACAAGTCAATACTAAATCATCACCCCCCTATGTGTCGCTGGGACTAGATCTTATCAGACAGAGGTTTATGGGTTTACAGTATGTGTGTCTGTTTGGGACTCTGTGACAGGAAACTTTATGTTGTAACAACCATATCTTTCAAGGCTTAAACATCACTGACTGGAAAACTACTATTATTCTGTATGAAATGGAAGAAAAAGCGAATATGTTTACAACAACAAGGCAATCATTTGGAGGAACCAAGCGTATTCATAGCTTTCAAGGGGCGTTACGTGCTGCCGGGAACGCCCACCTGGCGGTCAAAAAAAAAACTTGCCAGCCGAGTCGACTAGTTTCTCACGCTGTGTTTGTTCAGCCGTTTGTACACACGTCTTTGCGGCCAACATTTAATCAAAGGTAAGCTCAAGTAACGTTACAATAATGATTAAAATACCCCGTTAACGTTACTTGAGCTTACCTTTGATGAAATGTTGGCCGCAAAAACGTGTGTACTTTGATGGTAGAAAAAAAGCCATTTGCCCTCCCCAGCGACTGAACCACGTCTAATCGCACAAATCCACAACCTCCTCCTGTCTGAGTTTTCTTTCTCCGACGGGATTCTGTAAAAGCACAAGCCAGGCGTGTCTCCTCGTCGGTTAGTGCAACCGATAGCACAACAGGTATCCGGCATTTTGGCTGAACAAACACGGCTGGCAAGTTTTTTTTTTTATCGCCAGGTGGGCGTTCCCGGCAGCACGTAACGCCCCTTGAAAGCTATGAATAGTGTATTTTGTTTCATGCTGTTCCAGTTAAAGGAACACTCCGCCCATTTTCAACCAGCTTTGTATGATTAGAACATCAGTAGTATATCAGAAAACTGTAAACGGTTTTGAAGTCTGTCATTTAATTTGACAGTTATTGAGTGTTAAAGTGTGGACCAGTGACATCACTGGTCCACACTAACTCAAATTAATAACTCATTAACTCAAATCAACTCTCAATAACTGTAAAACTATTCATCATTTATCTAGTTTGATGATGTATTGTTACTATATTGACAGTCCCACAACCATCACAAAACGCTAGACTGAGGAATGGATATCTTTGATTTCATCTTTGGTCAAGTCCAACAAAACTATGAATCAAGGTACAGTATCTAATGCTGTACAATCTCGCTTCCCCCAAGTAATTTCATATACTTTTATTACTTTTTTATATATCTTATTTTCTATTATATTAACAACTTATTATTACATTATTATAGAACAACATACGAACAAGACAAACAGGCTCCGACACAGGAAAAGACATCATCGACATTTATCATTACAACGTGGTGCTACCAGCCCATATACTTTTATTACTTAAAGCTATAAAGCTATAGCTATATAGCTTTATTACATAACGCTATAGACAAGATGGACTGTTCCAGGAAATTAATAGTCCTTATCAATTCAAAAACATTTGACTTCATTACTGTCACCGGCTACATTCCAGAAGAGAATGAAATTGATTAGCATTGTGCGTTTACATGCACACAATAAACTGATAACTGTGAATAATCAGTTTATGGCAATAATCAGATTTCTGCGTTTACATGCACTTTAATAATCCGACAATAGGAGAAACCCGGGTTTACATGATTCAGTCAATTAGTCGGATTTCTCTCCAGAAAGGCACCATTAATTCCGGAATAAAACAACAGAATATAGCTGCAAAATGCAAAATCACATTTTCCTAATTTATTTGTCCAGCGCAGAGGATGGTTTAGGTGAAAATTAGGTTGTGTATCTCGTCTACTTTACTAAAATTGGAATAGGCGTCGCTTTGGAAGTGCATCTGTCAATAATGTAGCGTGGGGAAAGGTGGAGTATTATGGGATAGCTAGTAGGGTGTATGTCTAACTGTATCTGTCTGTTATGTTGTTCTGTGCATGTGGGGTTTGGGGTTTTGGAGTGGCAAGTGAAGGGAGCATAGGGCCAGTGGGTGGAGACTAGGGGGGAATGGTCGGGAGAGCTGTGTGAAGCTGGAAGAGAGCAGACGTGCTGGGGAGAGCTAGGCTAGGCTAGGAGAAGCTAGCGAGGTGTTGGCGTGCCTGCCTTCATGTGTGTCTGTCCGTTCGCTAAATTTTAGCGAACGGATTATCAACGACCAAATTTGGCTTATCAACGGAGTTTGATAAGCCAAAGGATCTGCCTCGGTGTGCGCCTCATTCCGCCACAATAATATTTCCAACTTTACCGAGCACACAGCACAGAGGCAGGCAGGTGAGGTGACTTAAGCACGTCAAATGTTCATGACCCACAACGTGTGTTGAATTGAAATACTGTAGCCTACCTGTCAGAAAACGGACAGAATTTGTCACGGATTTTAACGTTATGTGTGTGTTGTGTTTTGAACGACTCTGTTGTCTGTAGGCTACGTCATTCTATTTGCAATCCGAGACAAATATTTGTCCTCTCCTGTAGAATATCCACATTTCGGCTCTGTGCGGGGAGAGAGAGAGCAGAGCTCCCCGCTCCGCTCAGCCAGCAGCTCCGTGCTCACCGTCATCTCGCCAAGCCGGCTGTGGTGCGCTGTGGCCGGGGGAGAGACCGGCATGCCGGTGAGAGAACCGGGAGGAGAGCCGAGGGGCCAGTGAGTGCAGCGCGTCTCTCCCTGCCTCTCACACGCTCCTGTGCTTCTCTCTCCTGCAAGTCGTACATGCGCGCAGATATATAAACCCGAAAGAAACCCGGTTATGCTGGATACATGCAGAGAGAAAACCGATTATTGCCCAGAAACCTAGGTGTGTTTATCGGTTTATTCATAACCCGTTTATGACCATAAACGGATAAAGCTTATCGGTTTATGCTGTTTACATGACCATTTGAATAATCAGGTAACTCAGAAATCCGCTAATAAACAGTTTATTGGTGTGCATGTAAACGCACTGATTGATTATCTTAGTAGCTAGCTGCTACCTTTTTTGGCACAGAGCCATGGCTGCTATACCAATTCACCATTGAGATTAATGGGGGTCAAGTTAGCCCTTTGTTAAGTCCTCGTTTACTGCCGTGAAACAAAATGGCTTCCAGCGGATCAGTATAAAACAGACACAATCACCGCTGTTGTGTCTTATTCTGGGTTCCTTTTACACAGATCCGAAGCAACTGTATGTGCCCAAGATCTTTCCAACCACAATAGCGCCCTTTTGCTTCTTGAAAGATGCCCTTCGGCTATTCCAAAGTACTGATGTTCTTGTTTCAAAGGGGTAAAGTAAAAGTTTTGTTGCCACCTGATAAACCATTCTAGCCTTGAAGTTGGTTGCCTGGGAGCTGTAAACTGAAGTTGAACCTAGTGTGTGGAAGCAGTTGTTTGGAGCCAGCCTATTCTTTTGGTCTCTTTGACAAAAGGACTCGCTTTAGCGGTTGATTTTTTTTTTTTTTTTTTTTTTTTTACCTTTATTTATACAGGGAGAGTCCCTTGAGAGCAAGCTCTCATTTACAAGGGAGCCCTGGTGTACAAAGAACATATACAGCAGTTACAAAATTACAGGTTAACACAGCAGACAATAACAAGCATCAAGAGCATAATTAAATAATTTCAAATAAAACATGAACACACCTTGCGAGGAATGCTTTCTAAAAGTGCTTTAAAAGAAGCAAGTGGGATCAAATTATCCATTTTTAAGTTTTCCTGGAGCACATTCCATCTGTTGGGGGCGAACCAAGAAAAAGCGGTCTTTCCTTGTTCGGTTCGCACCCGTGGGACAGACAGTCTGATATAGGACCGCGATCGTGTTTGATAACCTCCACTGTTACAAGAAAGGAGTGCGGATAAGTAAGGTGGAAGTTTCCCAATTAATGCTTTATAAATAAATATCAGACAGTGCTGATCTCTACGCTCCGACAGGGAGGACCAACCCACATTTTCGTACAGAATACAATGATGTGTACTGAAAGCATCACCTGTAACAAAACGCAGAGCGCTATGATATACAGCATCAAGAGGCTTTAAGACGGATGGAGAGGCATACATGTAAATCACATCACCATAATCAAAAACTGACATTATCAAAGATTGGACAACAGTTTTTCTGGCCAATAGTGAAAAACAAGACTTGTTTCTATACAAAAAGCCGATTTTTCTCCTCAAATTCTTTGTGAGATGTTCTACATGTACATGAAAAGAAAGTTTGGTGTCCAACCAAATACCAAGATACTTATAAGAATGTACTGATTGAATTTGGTCGCCTTGAAGCGTACGGATACACAAATTATCATTTCTGTTTAAAGATCTTGAGAACAACATCCACTTTGTCTTAGTGGAGTTCAAAACTAATTTAAGATCGAACAGGGACCGTTGCAACGAATCAAAAGCGGCCTGCAAAGATAAGACGGCCTGTGCCGGGGTGGGTCCAAAACAATATAAGATTGTGTCGTCCGCGTAATAATGGACATTGCAGAGATCAGAAGGAAGAAAAATGTTATTTATATAAAGAGTGAACAGGATAGGCCCGGAAATGGAACCTTGGGGCACGCCCTTCCCGACGTCCAATGAAATGGATTTGATATTTTCCGCCATTACAGACTGTTTCCTTCCAGTCAGATAGTTAGTAAACCATCTGACTGAGGGGTCGTCTAATCCGATGGCGGACAACTGAGCAATCAGGATGTTGTGATCTACTGTATCGAAGGCCTTGGAGAGGTCTACAAAGAGAGCCGCACAGTGCTGGCGGCTATCCAGGCCATTCAGAATGTTATTCAAAACAAAGGATGTGGCAGTGACCGTGCTATGGCCGGGTCTAAAACCAGATTGATGAGGCTGAAGAATGTTGTAAGTATCTAGAAATGCACGGAGCTGTACGTTCGCCAAGGTTTCAAGCACCTTGGCAAGGCAGCACAATTTAGAAATGGGACGGTAATTATTTAGATCGCTCAAGTCACCACCTTTAAAGAGGGGTGTAACTTGAGCAGTTTTCCATATGGCCGGGATCTCGCCCGTGACAAATGTTAAATTAAATATATGGGCAATTGAGGGGGCGACCAGGTCAGCGCCAAGGCGTAAAAGGAACGGTGGAATGTCGTCCTCACCCTTGGATTTCCTGGTATTCAATTTGGAGAGAGCCTCATAGACTTCATGACTACTTACTGGTCTGAAGGAAAAACGGTTGTCTGAGGAGGCGGGAATCGCCATCGGAGGCGGGCGGTCGGCTACGAAGGCAGAAGTCGCCAACAGAGGCGGGCGGTCGCTGATGGAGGCGGGGGTCACCGGCGGAGAGTCGGAAACGGAGGCGAGGGTCGCCAACGGAGGCGGGCAATCGCCAGCAGGGGTCGCTAACGAGGGCGGACGGTCGCCAATGGAGGCGGGGGTCGCCAACGGAGGCGGTCGCTCGTTTACAGGGGCGGGGGTCGCCAGCGAGGGCGGTCGGTCGCCAACTGGGGCGGGGATCGGCAGCGGGGGCGGGCGATCTCCAGCAGGGGTCGCTAACGAGGGCGGACGGTCGCCAATGGAGGCGGGGGTTGCCAATGGAGGCGGTCGCTCGTTTGCAGTGGTGGGGGTCGCCAGCGAGGGCGGTCGGTCGCCAACTGGGGCGGGGATCGCCAGCGGAGGCGGGCGATCACCAATGGGGGCGGGGGTCGAGGGGGCCGTGTTATCAGTGAGCCTCTCAAACAAATAGCTCGCGGATACAAAGTGCTGGTTAAAAGTATTGCACATATTAAGTTTGTCTGAGATTATTTTACCATCCACGTTTATCTGGGGGGGGAGAGTAGAGGTAGGTGTGGCTTTGAGAGTTTTAACTGTTTTCCAGAAGTTGGAAGTGTTACAGCTAGCAGCTAGATAATAATCCGCTTTGGCTTTTCTGATTATACAAATGGATTTATTTCTCATTTTCCTAAAGTGAAGCCAATCTGCAGGATCACCAGTGGAGTTAGCATTTGCCCAAGCGGAGTCTTTAAGTCGCAATGCTGATTTGATGACCCCTGAGAACCAAGGACTGGAGCGATTTTTTACTCTCAGTTTTTTGTAGGGGGCGTGCTTATCTGCGAACAGATTGAAGACACAAGAAAAATAATCTAATGCTAACTCAGGGTCAGGAATCAGACACGATCTCTCCAGGTCAGAATAAAATAAATCATGTAAAAAGGCTTGATCTGAAATTTTTTTTAAATTACGTTTTCTTATAAACTTACCACTAGATTTAAAACTTTTGGTCAATCTGACACAAGCTATGGGGCAATGATCACTGATTCCCTGCGCAAAAACCCCTCTCAGAGGGTACTTAACTGGTCTATTTGTCAGGATGATGTCTATGAGAGTGGATTTAGATGGATTTTTTACATTCGGTCTAGTGGGATGTTGGATGAGCTGGGATAGATCTAATTCAAGGCACAGATGTTTCAGACTGGCAGATGTTTCAGATAACCAATTGGAATTTAGGTCACCCAACACTAACAGTTCACCAGCGGTGAAGTTGGATAATATTTTTCCGAGATCTTCAAAAGCTGATTTCGGTGCGGAGGGTGGGCGGTATACACCAGCTACTGAAAGGTGAATATCGCCCCCGACACAGACATCTAAAATAATACACTCAAAACATTTTGGGACAGAGGAGGCAGTTAGAACAGAAGCTGTTAAATGATCTTTTACAAAAATCACTACTCCTCCCCCTTTAGCCTTCCTGTCAATTCTAAAAAGGTTAAACCCATTTATGGAAATATCCGAATCCGGGGTTCTACTAGAGAGCCATGATTCTGAGATGACAAGGATATCAGGCAAAGTATCATTAATTAATACATTGATAAAATCCATTTTAGGCAGCAAGCTCCTAACATTGAGATGCAGGAATTTCAGCCCCGAAGTAGCATGAAACTCCTGAATGGACCATAAAGTGGGACTATTTGAGAGGACAGAAGGGGCAGGAGAGATGGGTATAATTTTCAGATTGCCCTTCGTGACTCCCCTTGGTCTTGAAGAGCGGCGAGACAGTCGTACCATACACGGGAATAGAACAGCAATATTATATGATTCACACATAGCAATATTATACGAATCACACATAGCAATACTATACGAATCGCACATAGCATTCCAATCAGAACAGTCATTATTAATACAGCCATTTGTAATAGCAAAACAGCCATCAGCATTAGAAGATACATAGCTAGATAATGGGTCTAGATATGACTGTTCTGGGTTTAACAGTAACCCAAGCCCGAGCTGAGAGAGTGCGAGAGACTGATTGGTTAGGAGGCTTGGATGTGAGTCCCGTCATTTGGTGTCTGGCTCCCATCTAAAGGAGACCAGTGTAGACTTGATGTTGGCAGACAGCATTTTAGCACCTTTTCTATTTAAGTGGAGTCCATCCTTGATGAAAAGATCCTGCCTATTACAGAACAGTAGAAAGTTATCAATGTACGGGATATTCCAATAAGCACAGATCCCTTTAAGCCATAAATGAAGCTGGCGAAGACGACTGAACTTCATGTCTCCTGAGTATAAACACGGCAGTGGGCCCGAGATGATATAGTCTTTACCAGTCCAAGTGAGACATTCGATCAGGTCAGTGTACGCTTTTTTAAGTAGTTCAGATTTGCCATCTGCAACGTTATTTGTGCCAGCATGGATAACCAGCGTGCTAACCCGAGATAAATCAGGTATGATCCGCGGGAGCATATCGCTCATGTCTGCCACCTTGGCACCTGGGTGGAATCTGGTTTCACAGTCTGCCACGGAGACATGACGTAGAATAGAGTCTCCAATAATAAGAGTTTCACATACCGGGAAATCTGATGAGGAAGAATTAGCAACGGGGGAGATGATGGGGTGGCGGGTGGGAACGACATCAGCAAGTGTGGCTCCGCTCCTCCGTTCTCCTGCTGTGTCGACCGGCCTCGGGATTGGTGAGACATCACCGTGGCCCCCGGGGTGGAGGTGGGGAGCAGGTCCGGGTTCGTTCTCGGGAGACGAGACAGCATCCGCGGCAGCCGGAGCGGGATCATTCCCGGGAGATGAAACAGGAGCGTCGATGGTGGACCCTCTCTCCGGGCAGGCGGGCGACTGCAGCTCTAGGACGATGGGTGTACTCCGTCTGTGGTGGTTCTTTACTGCAGACTCCAACAGCTTGCGGCGCGCGGATCTGCTGTTCGGGTGGCCGCCTTTCTCGTCCGAGGGGTGGGCTGGGGGGGTGGGATCCAGTGCAGAGTATCGGTTTGTTAAATCGACTTTGGCCAGCGAATTTCGAATAGTGTTTTTGCTAGAAATGCCCATCCCTAGTTATTTTCTTGAACCTCTCTGCTTACCAGATTCCTCCACAGACATCTGTCAGTCTTGTTGTTCTCTGAGTGCTCTCTGCCTCCTGTCCCTCAGACCCCATGCAGGCCGTCCTGCAGTCCCTGGAGAGGCAGCATGAGGAGGAGAAGCGCTCGGCTCTGGAGCGTCAGAAGCAGATGTACGAGCAGGAGCTCCAGCAGCTCCGGCGGAAGCTGAACCCCGAGCGCCAGGCGGCCCAGAGCGGAGCACCTGCGCCCGGGCAGCCGACGCCGGGACAGCAGCCTCAGTACCGCAGCCTGGAGAGACTCAGCACAGGAGGCATGAGCCAGTCCACCAGCGCTCAGAGCAGGCTGAGGCAGTGGAGCGAGGACAGGTGTGTGTGTGTGTGTGTGTGTGTGTGTGTGTGTGTGTGCGCGTGTGCGTGCCTGTGTTTTATTTTGGGTGCACATTGTGGCCTATAAAACAGTTTATTTGTCCTGAATTTGTAATTTAGTTCATTTAAATTCTGGCAAATAAATAGCTTATAAAAGATTAGATGAAACTTTAAAGATCCCTTTGGGGAATTTGGGCCTTGGCAGCAACAAACTGTATCCAGCAAACATCTAGGTTACAGCAACACAACATTATATTGGGGTCATTGAAGGTATAAAATAATTAAAGTAGTAAATTGACGAGGAGAAAAAAATCTCTGAGATTATAAAGTCATAAAGATTCAAGATTCGATGCTTTATTGCCATGTCAACACAGTTGATAGGAATTGATTTGATTTGGTTGGGCATTTGTCTATTTCAAACAGAAAGTGAAACTGTTATTTAGACAAAGGCATTTGTGTAATACTAGAACTCTCGCCTGCTCTGTTGGCATGCACAACGCACAATTGCCCAACTTCGCATCTCTGATGACATCACTCACTGATGACATCACAATTGCTCGAGTGACCATCACTGATCACATCATGGAGTGCTCGAGTGACATCACTCAGCGCGCAATTTCACAACTTTGCGTCACCGATGACATCAGTGAGTGATCAGTAGTGGGAGAAAAGTAGTCCACACATTGACTGAGTTCGCACATTGACCCCTCTCCCCTCCTCTCTCTCTCTCCCTCTCCCCTCCTCTCTCTCTCTCTCTCTCTCTCTCCCTCTCCCCTCCTCTCTCTCTCTCTCTCTCTCTCTCCCCTCCTCTCTCCCTCTCTCTCTCTCTCTCTCTCTCTCTCTCTCTCTCTCTCTCTCTCTCTCCTCCTGCTGCAGGGAGGCAGTGTTGGTGAGGAGTCTGCGCAGGCTGAGTGAGCAGGTAGTGAGGGCCAACCTCCTGGTCCAGGAGGCTAGTTTAATCTCCGACGAGCTGGAGCGACACACAGAGTACAGAGTCACCCTGCAGATCCCAGCAGACAACCTCAACGCTAACCGCAAGGTCTCTCACACACACACACACACACACACACAGACACACACACACAGACAGAAACCGCAAGCTCTCTCTCTCACACACACACACACACACACAGAAACCGCAAGGTCTCTCTCTCACACACACACACACACACACACACAGAAACCGCAAGCTCTCTCTCTCACACACACACACACACACACACACACACACACACACACACACACACAGGTGTCCTGTCCTGTTTTTTCACTACATCCCCATTCTCTACACATACTCAACCACCTCTGTGTGTGTGTGTGTGTGTGTGTGTGTGTGTGTGTGCGTGTGTAGAGGGATGCAGTGCTCAGTGAACCAGCGGTGCAGGTTCGCCGTCGGTGTCGGGGGAAGCAGATCTGGAGTTTGGAGAAGATGGAGAACCGTCTGGTGGACATGAGGGAGCTCTACCAGGAGTGGCAGGACTACCACCTTCATCACCATGACAACCCTGTGAGTTACCTTGACAACGAGCATGTCAGTTACCTCAACAATGTGACAGTCCCACTAGTGACATCACAAACCCACCAGTAACCATAATAGTGGGTGATAATTATGATAACTCCCTAATCCCTATACACTTTGCTTAAAATGTGTCCCGTATCCAGCTTGTATCTAGACTAGAAATGTAATGCGCTGGATTTCTAGGGTGGAGACTCTGGAGACGAGGAGCCAAGCTTTGCGTGCCCAATTCTGTGACATCACTGATGATCTCACAATCTCTGTCGTAAAATATATTGTGCCCTTCAATTCTAGACTGACATAGATAGTGTTTATATTAGAAACTCGCAGCCTCAACCGTTTGACCCGTTCACATTTACACTAGGGATGTCCGATATTATCGGCCTACCGATATTATCGGCCGATATTAGCATAAAAAAATCGATATCGGAAAATATCGGTATCGGTTTTCATGCCGTTTTTTTTTTTTTTTTTTTTTTTTTAAATACAGGGGGAGTCTCACTGAGAGCAATGCTCTCTTTTTCAGGAGTGCCCTGTTCACATTCACACACACATTCATACCTGGAAGCTGACCAGTACAACCACAGTCTGATCTGTTGGCCACTGAGCAGCTCCACTGGAGCGGTTGGGGTTAAGGGCCTTGCTCAAGGGCACCTCAGTGGTGGTAATGAGGGAGGGGCAAGCGCTGCCTTTTCACTTTCCCCACCCAGATTTATCCTGCCGGTCCCGGGGATTGAACCGACGACCTTCTGGTCACAAGCTCGCTTCTCTAACACTTACAACTTTAACACAACATGCATATTATATATTAAACTCTTCAGCTACATTAAGCTACATTATGTAACTTGTTACGTGAAATTTTGGTGGAAAAAAAGCCCGCTTATATCGGTATCGGTTGATATCGGTTGATATCGGTATCGGAAATTAAGAGTTGGACATTATCGGATATCGGATATCGGTAAAAAAGCCAATATCGAACATCCCTAATTTACACCTGATATTAATATGGGTCTCCAGTGTCCACATTGAGATCTGATTCAGATCTGATCACTCTGTTCAGCTGTTTCACACCTTGTTTGTCTTTAACACATTAGCTGCCCATGAGCGAGACTGTTTACACTTTCCGCTCCACAGGCTGTCCGGTGTGTGTCTGCGCTCGCTCAGGACGGTAACAGGCCGCACTTTATTTTGAAGGAATAACGAGAGGGAGGAAGTCGAGCGACTGCCAAACTCTCCAGCCAGCTGCAGCAACAGACAAACCGCGGTGACTGTTGTTGTATATGGATTGACTGTTGTTGTATGTGGATTGACGACGCATTTGCGTTGACACTCGTGTTCAGTGTGGTCACACTGCGTCCCTGACAGGGCCCGAAATTAGAGCCCGCCACCCGCCAATGGCGGGCATATTTTTGCTTTGGCGTGTTAGATTTGGCATCTGTCCGCCACGTGGCGGGTCGCAAAATAGTTGTCATGTAATATTAAAACTGTGTGTAGCCGGCCTGTGTCCACCTAGCGTATTTTTCCCACTGTTAAACGCTGGGAGTGTGCTGCGGAGCGCTGATCCCAGCCACAATATACAAGGGAGCAGTCTGAAACGTAAGGTTAGTTTAACGTTAGTGCGTTCAGCGCAGTAGTATAACACGAGTGCTTCCTGAGGCTGTTTCATTCTCTCCCGTAGCAGTGTCAATTGCGTGACAGCCTAACGTCGGACGAATCAATAAATGAATGAATCAATCGCTCGCACTTGTTGCCGACACTCGTATGATACAGTATATATGAGGAGATAATAGTTATGTGTGTTTTGCTGCGCAGCTGGCACGAGTGCTTTGTGAGACTGTTTCATTCTGGCTCTGCCGTCCGTATAGGCTACCAAACATGACTGGAGGGGAATGGAATGCAGTCGTCAATTTAGCGGAGGTAAGAAGCTCTTTTAACCTCTGCTAAATTGACAGCCTACATCGGGCGAATCAATCAATGAATCAATCGCTCGCGCTTGTTGCCGAGCTCGTATGATGAGGAGATGAATCAAAATGCTTACCACCAATAAAGCCAAAGCGGAGCCAAGAACGAGTGCAGGAGAGCTAACGCAGGTGCCAGGTGTGGAGTGGGAGAGAAAGGTGTGTAGCCCAAGTTGTGCGCTGTCTGCATTGAGACTGTCGCAGTTATTACTTTTAGTTGCGTTGTTTTTTTTGTTGCAACAATTTAAGCTCAAGATTGACTTGACATGTATTGATAAGATTGACTTGACATGTATTGATTAATCGATCATCAATCAATATATTAAAATAATTTGCTTCAAATTTTACTCTGCCCTCTTATTTAAGTGTGTATTCTTCAACGTAATACCTTATCTACTTGAAATGTACTGAAAAAATTGATATATAGGATATATGTGACACAAAAATGCGTTTTTTTTTTGGCCGGTAAGAAATATGCTTGGCAGGTAGATTTTTACCATCTACCCGCCACTGGCCGGTGGGTCAAAAAGTTAATTTCGGGCCCTGGTCCCTGACCCCCTCCGGAGGTGGTTTGGCCGATCACATCACAATCTGTCCTCAATGTGTCCTGGGTGCATTTCCAGCTGTAGTTGCATGTGCTCAAGCACTCTCCCATTACAATCCCATCACTCAAAACACATTTGAATGCCAGGTGTAAAGCGGGTCCATGACAAGCCTGCCACTAACCATGAAACTCCTGTCTGTAACGTGTGTGACCTGGCATAGCCATGACAACCCCATGAGTACAGTGCAGTTCGATTTCTTGAACATTTTCAGAATTAGGGGCGGGGGGGGGGGGGGGATCTCTCTGTCAGCTAATGACCTTTGACCTTTCTTCTGCTCTCCTCCCTTCCTCGTCCAGGTGATGCGTTCGTACTTCCGTCGAGCCGACCCGTTCTTCGATGAGCAGGAGAACCACAGCCTGATCGGCGTCGCCAACGTCTTCCTCTCCTGTCTCTTCTATGACGTCAAGCTGCAGTACGCTATTCCCATCATCAACCAGAAGGGGGAGGTAGGGAGACTTTACACCCACCATACAACACGCACTGTTGTGTTTACCACGTACACTCAACATTGAAATCAGTAACACCTTCCTAACACTCAGTTTCTCCCCATTTTAATCAATCACAATCCATAACGCAATAAAATTGTTGAGGTTTAAAACAGGTAAATTGATAAGGGATCAGAGATTTCAGTTGCTCGTCTGGATGTTTTGTGATAAGGATTGTCCTCTAGCAGTTGATCAAATTCACCAGCCACTTCCAGTAACATTTTACATTTACATTCTAGTAGTGTGGCTTTTCCATTGAGGTCAACAGTAGAATAAACCTCAATTCCTAGATCATCATCATTTCAAGCAACCAATAGTAAAACAGGTCAAAGGTCATACCACTCAGACAATTATCCTTGTGTCCCTATAATGATCACGGTTGATTCGGGAGTGTTAATGAAAGAATTTAAATTTTCACCAGACAACAGGGTGTTTAGAATAGGACTCAAAATGGCAGTTGCTCACCTGGAGGCTACACAAACTTGTAGCCACAGAAACTGACGTTTCCCTTTGCTGATTGGGATGAAGAAGGCTGTTTGTTTTGTCTCCCCTCTCCTCCCTGTGATCAGGTGGCAGGGCGTCTCCATGTGGAGGTGGTGAGGGTCGGGGGCGGCCTGGAGGACGGCATGGCCGGAGGAGAGGAAACCGACAACAACCAATATACTGAGGTGGAGGACCGCAAACTGGTCTGCATGGTATGTGGGACAAACACACTGATTTTCTCTGTGGATGCACACACGACATGCACACGGCAGCACATTGGATCATTGACAGCAGCAAATGGCAATAGGATACAGCAAAGGAAATAGGAATAGAGGCCGACCAAATGAAGATATTAAACATAACACGACCCACAATTACAACACTATTAGAGCTATGAGGATGGGGGGAAATGAAAATGTATGAATGACAGCATGTACAGATCCTTTCCAAAAAATTAGAATATCAAAACAAGTTAGTTTTTTTCCATAATTCCTTTCAAAAAGTGAAACTTTCATAGATTATAGATTCATTACACACAAAATGAAATATTTCTAGCCTTTATTTATTTCATTTTTCATAATTTTGGCCTACAGCTCCAGAAAACCCCCAAAAGAGTATTTCAAGAAATTAGAGTAGTGTGAAGAAAATCAGCAGTTACTTCTCAGTTATGACTGACTCCAGCCTCAGTCCACTCCCTCTGAATTGCCGCCAAATTTTTGAATCGTCTTTGCTTGACAATCCACTGAAGCTGCACGGTCATCCATGGTATTTCCATGATATTCTATTTTTTTGGAAAGGATCTGTATGTAGGCTGAGCAGACTAACAGTAGCAGAACAGACTGAAAGAGATGCGTGGACAATATAAAACATATGAGAACATATGAATGAAGACGAAGAGGGTCTACAAAGGTCTACATAGAGTAATGTTGTGTGATTTTGCAGACGTGCGTTGAAGCAGCTCATGCCCTCATTCCCTTGAGCCATGTACATAATGTCATATTGGTGACCT
The DNA here is from genome assembly GCF_964638095.1 of Poromitra crassiceps. Taxonomy (NCBI): domain Eukaryota; kingdom Metazoa; phylum Chordata; class Actinopteri; order Beryciformes; family Melamphaidae; genus Poromitra; species Poromitra crassiceps. The sequence goes on from NW_028152257.1 coordinate 701,625, forward strand.
GTAGTGTTTTGACGTGTGTGCTGTGCAGATTAAGATCCTGCAGGCCACGGGTCTTCCTCAGTACCTGTCCAACTTCGTCTTCTGTCAGTACTCGTTCTGGGACCAGCCCGAGCCCGTCATCGTGGTTCCTGAGGTGGACCCATCGTCCTCCTCGCCCAACACAAAGGACCCACACTGCATGGTGGTGTTCGACAGCTGCAAGGTGAACGCCACATTCTGTACAGTCCCACAATAGCATCTAGTTACAACTAGCATCTAGTTACAATAGCATCTAGTTACAATAGCATCTCGTTAAAATAGCATCTCATTACAACTAGCATCTAGTTACAACTAGCATCTAGTTACAATAGCATCTCGTTACAACTAGCGTCTAGTTACAACTAGCATCTAGTTACAACTAGCATCTAGTTACAATAGCATCTAGTTACAACTAGCATCTAGTTACAATAGCATCTAGTTACAACTAGCATCTAGTTACAACTAGCATCTAGTTACAATAGCATCTAGTTACAACTAGCATCTAGTTACAACTAGCATCTAGTTACAATAGCATCTAGTTACAACTAGCATCTAGTTACAACTAGCATCTAGTTACAATAGCATCTAGTTACAACTAGCATCTAGTTACAACTAGCATCTAGTTACAATAGCATCTCGTTACAACTAGCATCTAGTTACAACTAGCATCTAGTTATGGAGTCCCGGATCTGCCGTATCAACAAATAAATGAATAAATGTATAAATGAGCAGATAAATACATATATATGTATCATAAATATATGTAGAAATAAATGTAGATGACATAAATGTATATATATGTGTATTTTCCTATTTTTGTACGTTTTATATATTTATTTAATGATTTATTTGTGTATTTATACATTTATACATTTATTTATACATTTATACATTTATTTATACATTTATACATTTATTTATACATTTATACATTTATTTATACATTTATACATTTATACATTTATTTATACATTTATACATTTATTTATACATTTATACATTTATTTATACATTTATACATTTATTTATACATTTATACATTTATTTATGGCATTTATTTATGTGTGTTTTATTTTATTTATGTCTGTTTTATTTACCTCCCATTTATTTATGTGCCTTGTATTTAGTGATGTCTCCTTTGTATTTAGTGATGCGTCCTTGCATCCTTTCCTTTTCTGTATGCATTTCTGCCTACTCAATGCAAATTAGGGGGGCGGCCCGTGCATTTATGCCTGCTGCTCAATGCAGATTAGGGGGCTGGCCGTCATGGGCTCAAGTCTTTGCCTATTGGCTCGAATGCACATTGTCCTATCTGCTCCAAACTTGTCATGCATGATAAGTGTCCATGCCTGAAGATATCTGCACATCAATATCCATTTACACTCATAGCGCCACCTACTGGCAACAGGAAATGACATGTTTTACACTTACATGAACTGCTCAGAGTGGGTTGAACACATCCACCTCGGATGTGGTCAGAAAATCCTTTACCATCCAATGCAGCTTCATTTTGACGATTATGAGTGCTCATTGACTGGCGTGGGCGTGGCGCCATGGCGAATGTTGATGTTTCGCCATCACACAGGAAGTTGGAGTAACTTCATTGTAGATTGTCCAATCTGCTCCAAACTTGTCATGCATGATAACTGTACATGCCTGAACACATCTAGATGTCAATATCCATTTATAGTCATAGCGCCCCCTACTGGCAACACAGAAAGTGCTTTGTAACTTGGCCCTACATGCTCACACGTGCACCAAACTTCACATGTTTGATGAGCATCCCAGCCTGAAGACATCTAGATGACCATTTCGAGTGATAGGCAGAGCACCCCCTACTGGCCACGCAGAAAGCGGTTTGTAACTCGGCCGTACATGGTCACACCCGCAACAAACTTCACATGTTTCATGAGCATCCCAGACTTCACACATGTACATGCCAATATAGCATTATAGGCAGAGCGCCTCCTACTGGCAACACATGAAGTTGATTGTAACTCAACTGAACGTTGTCCTATCTGCTCCAAACTTGTCGTGCATGATAAGTGTCCATGCCTGAAGATATCTGCAGATCAATATTCAGTGATAGTTACAGCGCCACCTACTGGCAAAAGGAAATGACACAAGTTTTACACGTACATGAACTGCTCATAGTGGGTTGACCACATCCACCTCAGATGTGGTCAGAAAAGCCTCAAGCTCTCGATTAACCTTCATTGTGAGGATTATGGGTAAGACATTGATATGTCAATATCCATTTATAGTCATAGCACCCCCTACTGCCAACACATAAATCATTTTGTAACTCGGCAGTACATGGTCCCCCGCGCACCAAAATACACATGTTTGATGACCATCCCAGCCTGAAGACATCTAGATGAACACTTTGAGTGATAGGCAGAGCGCCCCCTTCTGGCCACACAGGGAGTTGGAGTAACTCCATTGTAGATTGTCCAATCTGCTCCAAACTTGTCATGCATGATAAGTGTCCATGCCTCAAGCCATCTATATGTCAATATCCATTTATAGTCATAGCGCCCCCTACTGGCAACAAAGAAAGTGGTTTGTAAATTGGCCCTACATGCTCACACGCGCACCAAACGTCACATGTTTGATGAGCATCCCAGCCTGAAGACATCTATAGGACCATTTGGAGTTAGAGGTAGAGCGCCCCCTACTGGCCACAGAGGAAGTTAGAGTAACTCCATTGTAGATTGTCCAATCTGCTCCAAACTTGTCATGCATGCTAAGTGTCCATGCCTCAAACCATCTATATGTCAATATCCATTTATAGTCATAGTGCCCCCTACTGGCAACAAAGAAAGTGGTTTGTAACTTGGCCCTACATGCTCACACGTGCACCAACTTCACATGTTTGATGAGCATCCCAGCCTGAAGACATCTAGATGACCATTTGGAGTTAGAGGCAGAGCGCCCCCTACTGGCCACACAGGAGGTTGGAGTAACTTTATTGTAGATTGTCCAATCTGCTCCAAACGTGTCATGCATGATAAGTGTCCATGCCTGTACACATCTATATGTCAATATCCATTTATAGTCATAGCGCCCCCTACTGGCAACACAGAAAGTGGTTTGTAACTCGCCCCTACATGCTCACACGCGCACCAAACTTCACATGTTTGATGACCATCCCAGCCTGAATACATCTAGATGACAATTTGGAGTGATAGGCAGAGCGCCCCCTACTGGCCACACAGAAAGCGGTTTGTAACTCGGCCGTACGTAGTCACACCCGCAACAAACTTCACATGTTTGATGACCATCCCAGACTTCACACATGTACATGCCAATAGAGCATTATAGGCAGAGCGCCCCCTATTGGCAACAGGAAATGACATCTTTTACACTTACATGAACTGCTCATTGTCCCAGCCTGAAGACATCTATATGTCAATATCCATTTATAGTCATAGCGCCCCCTACTGCCAACACAGACAGTGGTTTGTAACTCGGCCCTACACGGTCCCACGCGCCCCAAAATTCACATGTTTGATGACCATCCCAGCCTGAACACATCTACATGACCATGTGGAGTGATAGGCAGAGTGCCCCCTAGTTGCCAGTAGGGGGCGCTATGACTCTAAATGGATATTGACATATAGATGTCTTCAGGCTGGGACACGTATGAAGCACGTGCAGTTTGGCAGAGATTGGACAATCTCCAATAGAGTTACTCCAACTTCCTGTGTGACGGCGAAACATCAACGTTCGCCATGGCGCCACGCCCACGCCGGTCAATGAGCACTCATAATCATCACAATGAAGCTGCATTGGGTGGTAAAGGATTTTCTGACCACATCCGAGGTGGATGTGTTCAACCCACTCTGAGCAGTTCATGTAAGTGAAAAAACATGTAATTTCCTGTTGCCAGTAGGTGGCGCTATGACTGTAAATGGTTATTGACATATAGATGTCTTCAGGCATGGACAGTTATCATGCATGACAAGTTTGGAGCAGATAGGACAATGTGCATTCGAGTGACAGCGACTTTGTGTGTCATGGCGAGACATTGATCTTCGCCGCGTAGCCACGCCCACGCCGTCCATGGTAAATGCAAACTTTTAATAGCTTTTCATCATTGGGGTCTCTTCTATCTGCTGTGCAAGTTTGAGGGTGATCTGATGAACCCCTTAGGAGGAGTTCGTTAAAGTCTGACCCCTGGAAATGGGTGAAATGTCTGAAATATTGCACAGTAAATTCAAAATGGCTGACTTCCGGTTGGGTGTGGATCCTGGCACCAAGAGACTTTTCCCTTAGTCTGGCCATTATACATGTGCCCTGCATTTTTCGTAGCTGTAGGGGAAACTTAGCGCGAGGGCTATTCCGTTTATAGATTGTAGGAGGCGCTATGGAGGCATTTAGCCACGCCCCTGGCCAAAAACCTTGACGGATGTGCAAAGTTTGGCCACATTTTGTGCATGTTTAGGCCCTCGAAAATGCGCGCAAAGTGTAAGTATAATAAGAATATAGCCGCAAGCGGCGTGCGGGGTCCAAGCATCCGGTGACATGGGGGATATATGAGACATAATAAACAAAAAATAAGGCACATTTATTCAGAGTTGGTATGTGCACAAGTAAACAAAGTTTGGTTGAGATCCGGTGACCTCACGGTTTCCAAGCAGTAGTAGTAGTAGCCTAGTAGTAGCAGTAGTAGGAATAGTAGTGTTGGTAGTAGTGGGACTGGTAGCAGTAGTAGCAGCAGTAGTTGTAATTGACCAGTTAATGAGTTGTGGGCAATTTAGTGTCGGGGTGTGTTTCATTAAAAGATTTATGATTTCAAAACTGTGTGATTTGGCCAAACGGTCTAGGAGGAGTTCACAAAAGTAGGTTTTTGATCAAATTCAAAATGGCGGAAAATCTAGGCACACGTAAATGGGCGCGGCCTATATAGATAGATGCATATTGATCCAAGGAATCCCTTAGAAGTGAAATTTTGAGTATAGGACACACGGTTCAGAAGCTATGGAGCATAACGCGAAATGGTCTGTTATAGTGCCACCATCTGGCCGGTATTGGTCATTTTTTGTTTCTGAGTAGTGAGGCACATTTCCAATCTATGTGCCCAGTCTGGCTATGCTGGTTCTTACTGGTCTTACAGGACGTGTGTTAATGGTTCTTACTGGCCTTACAGGACGTGTGTTAATGGTTCTTACTGGCCTTACAGGACGTGTGTTAATGGTTCTTACTGGTCTTACAGGACGTGTGTTAATGGTTCTTACTGGTCTTACAGGGCGTGTGTTAATGGTTCCTACTGGCCTTACAGGACGTGTGTTAATGGTTCTTACTGGTCTTACAGGACGTGTGTTAATGGTTCTTACTGGCCTTACAGGATGTGTGTTAATGGTTCTTACTGGTCTTACAGGACGTGTGTTAATGGTTCTTACTGGCCTTACAGGACGTGTGTTAATGGTTCTTACTGGTCTTACAGGACGTGTGTTAATGGTTCTTACTGGTCTTACAGGACGTGTGTTAAGGGTTCTTACTGGTCTTACAGGACGTGTGTTAATGGTTCTTACTGGTCTTACAGGACGTGTGTTAATGGTTCTTACTGGTCTTACAGGACGTGTGTTAATGGTTCTTACTGGTCTTACAGGACGTGTGTTAATGGTTCTTACTGGCCTTACAGGACGTGTGTTAATGGTTCTTACTGGCCTTACAGGACGTGTGTTAATGGTTCTTACTGGTCTTACAGGACGTGTGTTAAGGGTTCTTACTGGTCTTACAGGACGTGTGTTAATGGTTCTTACTGGTCTTACAGGACGTGTGTTAATGGTTCTTACTGGCCTTACAGGACGTGTGTTAATGGTTCTTACTGGCCTTACAGGACGTGTGTTAATGGTTCTTACTGGTCTTACAGGACGTGTGTTAATGGTTCTTACTGGTCTTACAGGACGTGTGTTAATGGTTCTTACTGGCCTTACAGGACGTGTGTTAATGGTTCTTACTGGCCTTACAGGACGTGTGTTAATGGTTCTTACTGGTCTTACAGGACGTGTGTTAATGGTTCTTACTGGCCTTACAGGACGTGTGTTAATGGTTCTTACTGGTCTTACAGGACGTGTGTTAATGGTTCTTACTGGCCTTACAGGACGTGTGTTAATGGTTCTTACTGGCCTTACAGGACGTGTGTTAATGGTTCTTACTGGCCTTACAGGACGTGTGTTAATGGTTCTTACTGGCCTTACAGGACGTGTGTTAATGGTTCTTACTGGCCTTACAGGATGTGTGATAATGGTTCTTACTGGCCTTACAGGACGTGTGTTAATGGTTCTTACTGGCCTTACAGGACGTGTGTTAATGGTTCTTACTGGTCTTACAGGATGTGTGTTAATGGTTCTTACTGGCCTTACAGGACGTGTGTTAATGGTTCTTACTGGCCTTACAGGACGTGTGTTAATGGTTCTTACTGGTCTTACAGGACGTGTGTTAATGGTTCTTACTGGCCTTACAGGACGTGTGTTAATGGTTCTTACTGGCCTTACAGGACGTGTGTTAATGGTTCTTACTGGCCTTACAGGACGTGTGTTAATGGTTCTTACTGGCCTTACAGGACGTGTGTTAATGGTTCTTACTGGCCTTACAGGACGTGTGTTAATGGTTCTTACTGGCCTTACAGGACGTGTGTTAATGGTTCTTACTGGCCTTACAGGACGTGTGTTAATGGTTCTTACTGGTCTTACAGGACGTGTGTTAATGGTTCTTACTGGTCTTACAGGACGTGTGTTAAGGGTTCTTACTGGTCTTACAGGACGTGTGTTAATGGTTCTTACTGGTCTTACAGGACGTGTGTTAATGGTTCTTACTGGTCTTACAGGACGTGTGTTAAGGGTTCTTACTGGTCTTACAGGACGTGTGTTAATGGTTCTTACTGGTCTTACAGGACGTGTGTTAATGGTTCTTACTGGTCTTACAGGACGTGTGTTAAGGGTTCTTACTGGTCTTACAGGACGTGTGTTAATGGTTCTTACTGGTCTTACAGGACGTGTGTTAATGGTTCTTACTGGTCTTACAGGACGTGTGTTAAGGGTTCTTACTGGTCTTACAGGACGTGTGTTAATGGTTCTTACTGGTCTTACAGGACGTGTGTTAATGGTTCTTACTGGTCTTACAGGACGTGTGTTAATGGTTCTTACTGGCCTTACAGGACGTGTGTTAAGGGTTCTTACTGGCCTTACAGGACGTGTGTTAATGGTTCTTACTGGTCTTACAGGACGTGTGTTAATGGTTCTTACTGGCCTTACAGGACGTGTGTTAATGGTTCTTACTGGTCTTACAGGACGTGTGTTAATGGTTCTTACTGGCCTTACAGGACGTGTGTTAATGGTTCTTACTGGCCTTACAGGACGTGTGTTAATGGTTCTTACTGGCCTTACAGGACGTGTGTTAATGGTTCTTACTGGCCTTACAGGACGTGTGTTAATGGTTCTTACTGGCCTTACAGGACGTGTGTTAATGGTTCTTACTGGTCTTACAGGACGTGTGTTAAGGGTTCTTACTGGTCTTACAGGACGTGTGTTAATGGTTCTTACTGGTCTTACAGGACGTGTGTTAATGGTTCTTACTGGCCTTACAGGACGTGTGTTAAGGGTTCTTACTGGTCTTACAGGACGTGTGTTAATGGTTCTTACTGGCCTTACAGGACGTGTGTTAATGGTTCTTACTGGCCTTACAGGACGTGTGTTAATGGTTCTTACAGGACGTGTGTTAATGGTTCTTACTGGTCTTACAGGACGTGTGTTAATGGTTTTTACTGGTCTTACAGGACGTGTGTTAATGGTTCTTACTGGCCTTACAGGACGTGTGTTAATGGTTCTTACTGGTCTTACAGGACGTGTGTTAATGGTTCTTACTGGCCTTACAGGACGTGTGTTAATGGTTCTTACTGGCCTTACAGGACGTGTGTTAATGGTTCTTACTGGTCTTACAGGACGTGTGTTAATGGTTCTTACTGGTCTTACAGGACGTGTGTTAATGGTTCTTACTGGTCTTACAGGACGTGTGTTAATGGTTCTTACTGGTCTTACAGGACGTGTGTTAATGGTTCTTACTGGTCTTACAGGACGTGTGTTAATGGTTCTTACTGGTCTTACAGGACGTGTGTTAATGGTTCTTACTGGCCTTACAGGACGTGTGTTAATGGTTCTTACTGGTCTTACAGGACGTGTGTTAATGGTTCTTACTGGTCTTACAGGACGTGTGTTAATGGTTCTTACTGGTCTTACAGGACGTGTGTTAATGGTTCTTACTGGTCTTACAGGACGTGTGTTAATGGTTCTTACTGGTCTTACAGGACGTGTGTTAATGGTTCTTACTGGTTTTACAGGACGTGTGTTAATGGTTCTTACTGGTCTTACAGGACGTGTGTTAATGGTTCTTACTGGCCTTACAGGACGTGTGTTAAGGGTTCTTACTGGTCTTACAGGACGTGTGTTAATGGTTCTTACTGGTCTTACAGGACGTGTGTTAATGGTTCTTACTGGTCTTACAGGACGTGTGTTAATGGTTCTTACTGGCCTTACAGGACGTGTGTTAAGGGTTCTTACTGGTCTTACAGGACGTGTGTTAATGGTTCTTACTGGTCTTACAGGACGTGTGTTAATGGTTCTTACTGGTCTTACAGGACGTGTGTTAATGGTTCTTACTGGTCTTACAGGACGTGTGTTAATGGTTCTTACTGGCCTTACAGGACGTGTGTTAATGGTTCTTACTGGTCTTACAGGACGTGTGTTAATGGTTCTTACTGGTCTTACAGGACGTGTGTTAATGGTTCTTACTGGTCTTACAGGACGTGTGTTAATGGTTCTTACTGGTCTTACAGGACGTGTGTTAATGGTTCTTACTGGTCTTACAGGACGTGTGTTAATGGTTCTTACTGGTCTTACAGGACGTGTGTTAATGGTTCTTACTGGTCTTACAGGACGTGTGTTAATGCTTCTTACTGGTCTTACAGGACGTGTGTTAATGCTTCTTACTGGTCTTACAGGACGTGTGTTAATGGTTCTTACTGGTCTTACAGGACGTGTGTTAATGGTTCTCCGGTAACCAGCGCATTGCAGCTTCACCATGGCGACCGAATCCTCTGGGGAAACAACCACTTCTTCAGGTAACTGCTCGTTGTATTCCTCCAGGATGTATTTCTGTTTGGTTTTCACACCTCAAATACTCTCATGCTTCAGCATGTTGTGATTTTGCATACCCTCCAAAATGCTCATATTTTTGCATTTATATATTTAAAATTATTTAATACACCTTGTTTCTCTATTATTAGTCATATTCTATTTGTATTTATCTGCATCATCATCCTATTTGCTGCTGCATCATTGGCCCAGTTTCCCCCCGAAGGGAAACGTTAAAGTTTCACCTAACACTCACTGACCTCAATGCTGATCCCAAATCAGCCAATTAAAGTTTCACCTAACACTCACTGACCTCACTGCTGATCCCAAATCAGCCATTTAAATAGCAGCCTCCTCCCTCCAGGATCAACCTGCCCAAGCGGCGGTGTCGGGCGGGTGAGGATGACGATGGTGAGGGTGGAGTGATGAAGAGCAGCGGCAGCACTGAGCAGCTGGATGCAGACGGCGACTCGGCCAGCGAAGTGTCCAGCGAGGTCAGCTTCTCCTACGAGTTCGCCCAGACAGAGGTCATGATGAAGGCCTTGGGCAACAACAATGGTAAGGATGACTTAGGTGTAGGGATGTTCGATATTGGCTTTTTTACCGATATCCGATAATGTCCAACTCTTAATTTCCGATACCGATATCAACCGATATCTACCGATATAAGCGGGCTTTTTTTTTAACCAAAATTTCAGGTAACAAGTTACATAATGTAGCTTAATGTAGCTGAAGAGTTTAATATATAATATGCATGTTGTGTTAAAGTTAAGTGTTAGAGAAGCGAGCTTGTGACCAGAAGGTCGTCGGTTCAATCCCCGGGACCGGCAGGATAAATCTGGGTGGGGAAAGTGAAAAGGCAGCGCTTGCCCCTCCCTCATTACCACCACTGAGGTGCCCTTGAGCAAGGCCCTTAACCCCAACCGCTCCAGTGGAGCTGCTCAGTGGCCAGCAGATCAGACTGTGGTTGTACTGGTCAGCTTCCAGGTATGAATGTTTGCGTGAATGTGAACAGGGCGCTCCTGAAAAAGAGAGCATTGCTCTCAGTGAGACTCCCCCTGTATTAAAAAAAAAAGAAAAAAAATTCGGCATGAAAACCGATACCGATATTTTCCGATATTAATTTTTTATGCTAATATCGGCCGATAATATCGGTAGGCCGATAATATCGGACATCCCTACTTAGGTGAATTAAATCCTAAGGAACATAACTGTTTTGGAAACATAGAGATAATCCCCCCCACTTTGTTTGACAGCTTCCCATATAGTGCATGACTTTTGTATTGCATGAGTTGAGATGTTATTTTCTTGAACCTCTCTGCTTGTCAGATTCCTCCACAGACATCTGTCAGTCTTGTTGTTCTCTGAGTGCTCTCTGCCTCCTGTCCCTCAGACCCCATGCAGGCCGTCCTGCAGTCCCTGGAGAGGCAGCATGAGGAGGAGAAGTGCTCGGCTCTGGAGCGTCAGAGGCAGATGTACGAGCAGGAGCTCCAGCAGCTCCGGCGGAAGCTGAACCCCGAGCGCCAGGCGGCCCAGAGCGGAGCACCGGCGCCCGGGCAGCCGACGCCAGGACAGCAGCCTCAGTACCGCAGCCTGGAGAGACTCAGCACAGGAGGCATGAGCCAGTCCACCAGCGCTCAGAGCAGACTGAGGCAGTGGAGCGAGGACAGGTGTGTGTGTGTGTGTGTGTGTGTGTGTGCGTTTTATTTTGGGTGCACATTGTGGCCTATAAAACAGTTTATTTGTCCTGAATTTGTAATTTAGTTAATTTAAATTCTGGCAAATAAAAAGCTTATAAAAGATTAGATGAAACTTTAAAGATCCCTTTGCGGAATTTGGGCCTTGGCAGCAGCAAACATCTAGGTTACAGCAACACAACATTATATTGGGGTCATTGAAGGTATGAAATAATTAAAGTAGTAAATTGACGAGGAGAAAAAAATCTCTGAGATTATAAAGTCATAAAGATTCAAGATTCGATGCTTTATTGCCATGTCAACACAGTTGATAGGAATTGATTTGATTTGGTTGGGCATTTGTCTATTTCAAACAAAGTGAAACTGTTATTTAGACAAAGGCATTTGTGTAATACTAGAACTCTCGCCTGCTCTGTTGGCATGCACAACGCACAATTGCTCAACTTCGCATCACTGATGACATCACTCACTGATGACATCACAATTGCTCGAGTGACCATCACTGATCACATCATGGAGTGCTCGAGTGACATCACTCAATTTCACAACTTTGCGTCACCGATGACATCAGTGAGTGATCAGTAGTGGGAGAAAAGTAGTCCACACATTGACTGAGTTCGCACATTGACCCCTCTCCCCTCCTCTCTCTCTCTCTCTCTCTCCCTCTCCCCTCCTCTCTCTCTGTCTCTCTCTCTCTCTCTCTCCCCTCTCTCTCTCTCTCTCTCTCTCTCTCCCCTCCTCTCTCTCTCTCTCCCCTCCTCTCTCTCTCCCCTCCTCTCTCTCTCTCTCTCTCTCTCTCTCCCTCTCTCTCTCTCTCCCCTCCTCTCTCTCTCCCTCTCCCTCTCCCCTCCTCTCTCTCTCCCTCTCTCTCTCTCTATCTCTCTCTCCCCTCCTCTCTCTCTCCCTCTCCCCTCCCTCTCTCTCTCTCTCTCTCTCTCTCTCTCCCTCTCTCCCCTCCTCTCTCTCTCCCTCTCCCCTCCCTCTCTCTCTCTCTCTCTCTCTCTCTCTCCCTCTCCCCTCCTCTCTCTCTCTCCCTCTCTCTCTCTCTATCTCTCTCTCCCCTCCTCTCTCTCCCTCTCCCCTCCTCTCTCTCTCTCTCTCTCTCTCTCTCTCTCCCTCTCTCCCCTCCTCTCTCTCTCTCTCTCTCTCTCTCTCTCTCCTCCTGCTGCAGGGAGGCAGTGTTGGTGAGGAGTCTGCGCAGGCTGAGGGAGCAGGTAGTGAGGGCCAACCTCCTGGTCCAGGAGGCCAGTTTCATCTCCGACGAGCTGGAGCGACACACAGAGTACCGAGTCACCCTGCAGATCCCAGCAGACAACCTCAACGCTAACCGCAAGGTCTCTCACACACACACACACACACACACACACACACACACACACACACACACACACACACATACACACACACACACACACACACACACACACACACACACACACACACACACACACACACAGAAACCACAAGGTCTCTCACTCACACACACACACACACACACACACACATACACACACACACACACACACACACACACACACACACACACACACACACACACACACACACACAGTGCAAGTGTTATCCTCTGGGATCATATAATGTAAAGTTATATTGCTTTTAAAATCCCTAATAAAAACCTTGTTTTGTTTTATCTTCATGTGCATCTTCAGATGATGTGCTGACCGACGTGCCTGTGGTGGAGGACTCGGAGCCAGACAACGAAATGCCAACTACCTCTCACCCTGCTCCCAAGAGAAAGGCCTCTACACTCCTTTTGAGTTTGCTGGGACAATCTTTCAGGGACATTGAACAAGGTACAGCACCACCCACTGCGCATGCCAGGGCTGAGGAAGAAATGGAGAGGTACTGCAGAGCCCCATCTCTCTCTCTCTCTAGCAAGCCCTTGAAATGGTGGCGTGACAACGAGGTCGCATTCCCACTCCTCTCCAGGCTGGCAAAGCACTATCTGTGCATCCCAGGCACAAGCGTGCCTGCTGAGAGGGTTTTCTCCACTGCTGGCAACATAGTCACTGCTAAGAGAAGCTCTCTCGCACCACAGCACCTGGATCAACTAGTGTTCTTACACAAGAACCTATACATTGCCGAGGAGAAGAAAGAGGAGGACTCAGAGGAGGACTCAGACAAGTAGTGTAAGAGGGTTAGAGGTGTAAACCGAGGTTCTACGATTTTTCATTTGAAAATTGTCTGTTGTGCCAAGTTAACTCTTTTGCACGGGGTTTAAGGAGTGTAGTTAGAGTATAACAATGGGGTTTAAGGAGTGTAGTTAGAGTATAACAACAGGGTTTAAGGAGTGTAGTTATAGTCTAACAACGGGGTTTAAGGAGTGTAGTTAGAGTATAACAACAGGGTTTAAGGAGTGTAGTTAGAGTATAACAACGGGGTTTAAGGAGTCTAGTTATAGTCTAACAACGGGGTTTAAGGAGTGTAGTTAGAGTATAACAACAGGGTTTAAGGAGTGTAGTTAGAGTATAACAACAGGGTTTAAGGAGTGTAGTTAGAGTATAACAACAGGGTTTAAGGAGTGTAGTTAGAGTATAACAACAGGGTTTAAGGAGTGTAGTTAGAGTATAACAACAGGGTTTAAGGAGTGTAGTTAGAGTATAACAACGGGGTTTAAGGAGTGTAGTTAGAGTATAACAACGGGGTTTAAGGAGTGTAGTTAGAGTATAACAACGGGGTTTAAGGAGTGTAGTTAGAGTATAACAACGGGGTTTAAGGAGTGTAGTTAGAGTATAACAACGGGGTTTAAGGAGTGTAGTTAGAGTATAACAACGGGGTTTAAGGAGTGTAGTTAGAGTATAACAACGGGGTTTAAGGAGTGTAGTTAGAGTATAACAACGGGGTTTAAGGAGTGTAGTTAGAGTATAACAACAGGGTTTAAGGAGTGTAGTTAGAGTATAACAACAGGGTTTAAGGAGTCTAGTTAGAGTATAACAACGGGGTTTAAGGGGTGTAGTTAGAGTATAACAACGGGGTTTAAGGAGTGTAGTTATAGTATAACAACGGGGTTTAAGGAGTGTAGTTAGAGTATAACAACAGGGTTTAAGGAGTGTAGTTAGAGTATAACAACGGGGTTTAAGGAGTCTAGTTAGAGTATAACAACGGGGTTTAAGGAGTGTAGTTAGAGTATAACAACGGGGTTTAAGGAGTGTAGTTAGAGTATAACAACGGGGTTTAAGGAGTGTAGTTAGAGTATAACAACGGGGTTTAAGGAGTGTAGTTAGAGTATAACAACAGGGTTTAAGGAGTGTAGTTAGAGTATAACAACAGGGTTTAAGGAGTGTAGTTAGAGTATAACAACAGGGTTTAAGGAGTGTAGTTATAGTATAACAACGGGGTTTAAGGAGTGTAGTTATAGTATAACAACAGGGTTTAAGGAGTGTAGTTATAGTATAACAACGGGGTTTAAGGAGTGTAGTTAGAGTATAACAACAGGGTTTAAGGAGTGTAGTTATAGTATAACAACGGGGTTTAAGGAGTGTAGTTAGAGTATAACAACGGGGTTTAAGGAGTGTAGTTAGAGTATAACAACAGGGTTTAAGGAGTGTAGTTAGAGTATAACAACGGGGTTTAAGGAGTGTAGTTAGAGTATAACAACGGGGTTTAAGGAGTGTAGTTAGAGTATAACAACGGGGTTTAAGGAGTGTAGTTAGAGTATAACAACAGGGTTTAAGGAGTGTAGTTAGAGTATAACAACAGGGTTTAAGGAGTGTAGTTAGAGTATAACAACGGGGTTTAAGGAGTCTAGTTAGAGTATAACAACGGGGTTTAAGGAGTGTAGTTAGAGTATAACAACGGGGTTTAAGGAGTGTAGTTAGAGTATAACTACACTCCTTAAACCCCGTTGTTAGACTATAAGTACAGATCTTGTTACCCTTTAGTTAAAGTATTTTTTCACTCCTTAAACCCCGTAGTTATACTCTAACTACACTCCTTAAACCCCGTTGTTATACTCTAACTACACTCCTTAAACCCCGTTGTTATACCATAACTACACTCCTTAAACCCCGTTGTTATACCATAACTATACTCCTTAAACCCTGTAGTTATACTATAACTACACTCCTTAAACCCCGTAGTTATACTATAACTACACTCCTTAAACCCCGTTGTTATACTCTAACTAGACTCCTTAAACCCCGTTGTTATACCATAACTACACTCCTTAAACCCCGTTGTTATACCATAACTACACTCCTTAAACCCCGTAGTTATACTATAACTACACTCCTTAAACCCCGTAGTTAGACTATAAGTACAGATCTTATAATTCACTCCTTAAACCCCGTAGTTAGACTATAACTACAGCCCTAAACCCCGTTGTTATACTATAACTACCGTAAATTCCGGACTATAAGCCGCGGCTTTTTTCCCGTTTTTTGGCCTTTTTTGCCCCCTGCGGCTTATATAACGGTGCGTCTTATCTATGGATTTTTCCAGCAAACGGCCACTCGGGAACCTCCAAAATCTATGGATGTTGGTATGAGGCAGAACGAGAGCAAGACAGACATTATGAGAGCGAGACCCTGATTGGATGATGTTGCAAAAAATGTGCCTCGCGACCTTATTGGAGCACTGTGCCACTACTCTCTCTCAGCCACTACGGTAAAACACCCTCCCTCCCTCCTCCCTCGCTCCGGGGGGAAAAAGGCAGCGATTGAGCCTGTAAGACAGTCTGAATGAAATTGAATGTAACATTCCCAATTCTATGTATTACATTCTAAAAAACTAACAGCAACATTTTGGAAGGCTAAGCCACACAACTAGCTCGTTGTAATCTAACATCATGCTTCAAAAGATGGAGAACTGGCTGTGTTACGACGATGGCGGCGATTGAGCCTGAAAGCCATGTCTGAGACAGTAGCGAGACAGGAACAACAACAGCAGCAGCAGCAAAGGATCATGCACAAACCCGAGACGAAAGGGACTGTCCGTCAGGGCGCGGACGACTGTGTGTCAGCAACTCCCTCCCGACTACCAGGAGAAAATTACAAACTTCGGCGAATTCACACAAAGAAAGATCAAGGAATATTCCATCGGACCGGAGCAGATCATAAATATGGATGAAGTGCCTTTGACGTTCGACCTGCCTCTCACTAGGACTGTTAACAAGAAAGGTGAATCGTCCATCACGTTGAGAACCACAGGTCACGAGAGAACGAATTTCACTTGTGTTCTTGGCTGCACAGCAGCTCCCGCCGATCGTGATTTTTAAGCATCTCACAATGTGTGATTTTGTCTGGGGATTAGTGACCTGACTTTTGTTTTGTTGAAATGTTAATAAATGGGAGCTTCCCCAAACAGCCATCTCTTTCCCGACAATCCCCTCTGTGCACGAAGCCTTACATATGGTAATTAAACATCAAAACACCCGCGGCTTATAGACCGGTGCGGCTTATAGAAGAAAAAAATAGTCACCTTTGAAGGTGCGTCTTATAGACCGGTGCGCCTTATAGTCCGGAATTTACGGTACATGCTTATTTGCGGGCTGTATTCTAAAGCGTTACCCATTATACTTTGTTCTTTCAGAAGACCCGACCAGTGAAAGCTGGCACTCGGTTGGCACCTGCTGCACACCCGCCCCCGCCCGTGGCAGAGCTGGAGACGGCTGATGTGGCCATGAGGCAGGAGGAGCAACTGTCCCAGGCTGTCTCTGAGGAGGTAATGTCCCAGGCTGTCTATGAGGACATTGATGGGGCAGAGGAGGTCGTGTCCCACGCTGTCTCTGGGGACATTGGCGTGGC
This sequence comes from Poromitra crassiceps, assembly GCF_964638095.1. Taxonomy (NCBI): domain Eukaryota; kingdom Metazoa; phylum Chordata; class Actinopteri; order Beryciformes; family Melamphaidae; genus Poromitra; species Poromitra crassiceps. The sequence continues at coordinate 718,242 of NW_028152257.1, forward strand.
AGAGGAGGTAGTCTCGGCTGAGTCTACAGAGGAGGAGCCCGCTGATTTGGCCATGATGCGGGAGGAGCAGCTGTCCCAGGCTGTCTCTGAGTCACAGCTCAATGACATCCAAGCCTGTCTTGAGGTAACTCAGGCTGTTTTATTTACCCTCACTCTGCCTGTCGTTTGGCATTTGTATTTTATATAACAACAAGATGTTGTGTCTCCACAGGTGCACCGGGCTGCACTCCGCTCTGAATACCTCAGAGACTTCTATGCCTGTCTCCAGGTAATTCATGCTGTTTATTTGCGCTTACTCTTGTGTGTTCTTTCTTTGGCATCTGCATTTTATAATACAGGTATGTTCTGTCTCCACAGGTGCAGCAGGCTGTGCCAGCCAACATCCACCGTTCCAGAAAATTTGCTCAACGCAAAGATGTTCTGCTTGACTGGATGAAGGATGTTCACTCCCGCCTACAGCTGTGTCAGGAGACATGGGAGCTCACCATTGCGATCTTGGATCGTTTTCTAAAGGTAAAAAAAAAAAAATCTTCCTTTTCAAAATCTTTTTTATTGGTTCTAATACATGCAGTGTAGAGCATTGGACATACGTTGGTTCACAGTGGTAGCAACATTGTTACAGATCAACCAATGATATTTTCTGTGAACTTGCTAACACACTCTTCTCTTCATGTGGTGCTGCAGGGCCAGCCACTGCCGGGTGCAGAGCTGGTGCTCGTGGGCGTGACGGCCATGCTGGTGGCCTCAAAGTTTGAGGAGAACACTCTGGAGGCCTGGTGGTACATCACAGAAAATGTGTTCCCAAGGGACCAGATTCTGGAGATGGAGGCGCTGATGCTGAGGAGCCTCGGTTTCAACACGGATGAGGAGGAGACGGCTGATGTCTCTATGGAGGAGGAGACAGCTGATGTCTCTATGGAGGAGGAGGAGGAACCCTGCCAGGCCTTCTCTGAGGTGCTCCTCTCTTTAGAGGACATTGATGAGCAGGACATGAAAGAGATCGAGGCCTATCTGTGCCTCCTTGAGGTAATTCATGCTCTACTTAGCTCTTAATCTGCTGTGTGTCTGCAGTGTGTATTTTATATTACAGGTTGTTCTGTCTCCACAGGTGCAGCACGCCGTGCGACCCGACTACATGCAGGCATACGAGGAAATCGATGAAGACATGCGAGCTATCCTAGTTGACTGGATGATCCAGCTCCACTCCCTCTACGGGCTGCTACAGGAGACGTTATTCCTCACGATTTCCATCATGGACCGCTTTCTACAGGTACAAACCGCTGCCCCGGTCGCTGCTCCACCCCCTCTGCCGATCTGGGGAGAGACTAGCACCATGCTTCCTCTGACACATGCACAGTTGCCAGCCGCTTCTTCTAGCTAACGCTCTTGTTAATGTACCGCAGGTCCACCCAGTGTCTCCAGAACAGCTGCAGCTTGTCGCTGTGACGGCCTTGCTGCTGGCCACCAAGTACGAGGAGCGACGCAACACTCCCGCTGTCGCCCGACTGGCCGCCATAACAAACAATACCTACACGGAGGCTGAGATCCTGGAGATGGAGGAGGTCATGCTGAAGGGCCTCCATTTTCAACTGGGACGCCCTGGACCACTCCACTTCCTGACCAAGGCTATAAAGGAAGAAAACGTGAGTTTGTCTACGAAATAGCTCCCAACACCTAGAGGATGAATACTACATTACATGCATTTATGGCTGTTGGCAGAATGCTTTTTTAATGTTTATATATATATATATATATATATATATATATATATATATATATATATATATATATATATATATATATGTGTGTATATGTATGTGATCGGTGCTCTTAAAGTGACTGTCTTCTATCTGTCTAGTCTTCTCTAGAGACGTACATGATGGCCAAATACCTGCTGGAGCTGACGCTGGTGGACTATGACATGGTGCAGTACCGGCCCTCCGAGCTGGCCGCTGCCTCCCTCTGCCTGTCCCAGCTGCTGGTTGAAGAGTTCTCATGGGTGAGTTTACTCACTGAAGTCTGAAGCTGAATTACAGGACTTAAACAATACAACCCCTTTCATGGGGGCCATTTTGTGTCGATAGAAAGGCAGGGTAAACACAGGTGCAAGAAAAACAGTCATGTTTCCAACCTGAACTCGTGGACGTTGGAAACCCTCATTAGTGTTTTGCTTGCACCTGTGTTTACCCTGCCTTTCTGACACAAAATGGCCCCCGTGAAAAGGGCCCATCAACCAACACTTGCCTGAATGTATCTCTCCTCCCTTGTGCAGTCTCCTAAACAGCAGGCCGACACAACGTATAGTGAGGCCCACCTCCAGCCAATCATGGCACACATCGCCAAGAATGTTGCGACTGCGAACGAGGGGCAGACAAAGGTAACGGTGAGTCGGTTGCCAAAACAGTGAAGTCTCAATAAGATGAAATGTTGTTTTTAGCATGAGCTAATAATAACGCCTTGTATTTCCCTCCAGGCTGTGAAGGAGAAATATGAGAGCAGCAAGCTGCTGAAGATCAGCCTCCATCCTGACCTGAAGTGTCCAGTGATGGAGAAGATGGCCGCATCTCTGCTCTGAACATGGACGACCCCTCCACTCCTCCTTGCCTCCCCATTCCCTCCCTGACTCTATAGAGACAGTCCGCATGTCTGGGAACGCCCACAAAATGTTAAACGGCTGGCGCGCGAGTGGGGTAAAACCGCCCAAGTACACACATTCCTTTTGCTTAAGTAGAAGTACAGTTACTTACTAGGCTCGAACCCATGACCTCAAAAGTGACCGAGGCCTCAATACTGCAGGGCAGGAAGCACCCTCTCTGCACCACCAGCTCAGCCTTCTTAAAGCGGGTTTTCACTCTTTCACAACTAGCCAGAAGACTAGTATAACCCAAACTGTTGTACTTGCCTAAACCTAATGTTTTATAAAGATGTGTATGGTTTGACTGGGAATCAAACCCCAGTCCTCAGATTGGAAGGCAAGCACCTTAACCATTAAGCCACAAGACCAAAGACACCCCAAAATGCACTAATTTCACACCCTAAACCCAGTAACCAATCAAATGAGTTCAGGGTGTGTTCTTCAATAAACTATAGAGACAGTCCACATGTCTGGGAATGCCCACAAAATGTTAAACGGCTGGCGTGCGAGTGGGGTAAAACCGCCCATATATCTCATGGGCTGACTCACCAAAAGACGGTGCTGCGGCTCTAAACTACAGGTTTGGGGGTTCTAGAGCAGAACACAAGATGTCTGCTCAGATGTGCGTTTACTGCGGTGGTTAAATCCCTGATCGTGTCTGCCTGGGCTGGGCTATCAGCTAAACTCTAACTTTGCTGAATGGATAGAACAGGGGTTTTTACCCCACCCTGACCACGCCCCCAGCCAGGCTAAACCAGCGTCTATGACGAGACGTGGCCTCAGCCTATTCATCCATCCCGTCCCAAGTCACCCTTACTCCACCTCCTCTGTTGAACCCTCAGTTGTGGTGACCCATCCACAACCGCCCCCCCGCCCATGCTTTTTGTGTTCCAGGGAATAGTACAGGTAGATGTACATTTTCTTATTTCACCTGTCTATCTTATCTTTATTATATGGTTTTCATTTAAGTTTAATTGTCCTAAAAAATTGTTGTAATTTTAATATGAAGTTTTAAAATCTGAAGTTTAAAATATGTTGTTGATAAATATTCTGTTAAATAATGTACATAGTTTTTATATTGTAATGTAATGTTTATATTGTTCTATTGTTGTAAATAAATGTGCTTTAAACCTATGATTTGACTTTTTAAAGGACATTAATGACTACCGGTAGTTGATATTGAATGATGGACTTATCAGGTAAATTAAATTTTTTTCCCTCAAATATTCATTGTTTGCAGGTTAATTTGGTGCAGAACATGAATTGGCATTTCATAGTCATTCATTACACACACACAGTAGACTCTATATAGCCTAGGTGTGTTGGGGCAGCATGATATACACACTACACTGGCTGCAGCTAGAGGGAAGTAGCTTGTGCAAAGCTGACGTGAGCCATCAGTGTGAGCCATGAAGAAGAGATACAGATAAGGTGAATAGATTCTGTTTCATTTCTGTCACCCAGCCAAAGGTCACCGGGTTGATCCCCAGCAACAGATCGTGTCCTGTGTATTAATATCCATCAAAAACATATTAGATCCTCTTCTCAACATGGCTACCTGCTCACTAATTGCAAGTCAGTGTGGATTGGCGCATCAGCTAAATACTAAATGTGTATAGCCTATGTAACAATGGGGCAGTGGTGGCCCAATGGTTAGAGAAGTGTGCCCGGAAGGTCGTCGGTTAAATCCCCGGGACCGGCAGGATAAATCTGGGTGGGGAAAGTGAAAAGGCAGCGCCTGCCCCTCCCTCATTATCACCACTGAGGTGCCCCTGAGCAAGGCCCTTAACCCCAACTGCTCCAGTGGAGCTGCTCAGTGGCCAGCAGATCAGACTGTGGTTGTACTGGTCAGCTTCCAGGTGTGAATGTGAACAGGGCACTTCTGAAAAAGAGAACATTGCTCTCAGTGAGACTCCCCCTGTATAAATGAAGGTAAAACAAATAGAACAGTTTCATGGAATAAACCATTTGCATTTTGTGGGGAGACCTTACAGTTGAGTTAACCAGAACATGTTTGGCTTGCACAGAGTGCCCCCTAGTGGCTGTGAGGTGTCAAGAACAGAGGTTTCCTAAGGCATTTTAGCACACACACAGTTTAACATGGCCTCAGATGAAAGCATCTCATTGGGCCTGCTCAGCTGTGTTGTGCTTTTTGCCTTTTCTAGCAGCAGCTGGTCAGGATTTGGGATGTGCGTACACTCCCTCACTATTGTCATAAAGGATACACCCAAATATTGACAGAAGACCTACAGTAAGTACAGTAAGTAGCCATGTGGCAAAGCAATGACACTTTTGCTTCTTTAGGTTTGAAATTATTATACTGTTTAGAGCTGCAACAATATAGTCGATTAATCGATTCGTTGATCGACAGAAAATCAATCGACATGTATTTTTAGAATCAATTAATCGTTTAGACTACCCTTTAAGAAAAAAGAAAAAAATATCTTGTTCCAGGTTCTGATGACCCCAAATGTCATCAAATAGTGTCTGTTGACCCCTAGGGATGTCACAATATATCGTCCCACCATATATCGCGATATCAAAAGGTGACAATATGTATTATTCAGATTAAATCTCATATCGTGAGAAAAAGAAGCTGAACATGGTGGCACTGATCTGCATCTGATTGCATGCTCGCTCTCCTTTTCATTGCTTTGTTTGAACAGACGAGGGACGTTACAGACACAGAGGATGAAAATGGTGAAATTACTCAAATTAGCGTGGAGGATGCCCCCTCAACTTACAAATCGATCGCAAAAGAATATTGTTAAAATATCGTATGATATCGTTATCGTGAACCCAATATTGTGTATCGTATCGTATCGTGAACTGAGTGTATCGTGACACCCCTATTGACCCCTGATGGTATATGTGATTTTCTCTAAGGGCAGAGTTGTGGTTAGTTCAGAAATCCATCTACCTATTATACCAGCCTACCAAACCGTTTCCATGTTAGAGCAATAACTCTTTTGACCAAAAGTAAACCTATATCTAAAAAGCTTTTCTGTCTCCCTCTGATGTAATGAATTGGGTATAATCCTAGTATGAAGAGCTTCGGGTCTAGAGGTATTTGTATGGACAATATGTCGTGGAGTGGATATACTGTCTTACTGCGTCCCAAAACCTTTTGATTTGGCTACAATGCCAAAGACAGTGGAAAAGTGTGTCTTTGTATTTTCTGCACTTGAAACATACATCAGGAATGGCACCATTGTATTTGTGGATCTTTTCTGGAGTTACATAGATTCACATCAGCCAGTTATCCTGCAGCAATTTAAGGCCAGAGTGAATTGTTTGACATTGCGCTTTGTCACATGCCTCCTCCCAGTCCTCTATGGCAGTGGTTCTCAAATGGGGGTGGCACTTTGGGGGCCCGCAAAAAGTTTTCAGGAAAATGAAAAAACGTTTTTTTTTTCCAAAATCTTTATAGTTCAACGAAAATATTGTATGCTTTAAATGTAAAATGGTTCATGGATTACATTCTAATCTAACACACCTATCAAGTTAAAAGTCAAGCACGTTACCGTGGAAACAATTAAGCTTAGCACCCAAAATCACAAATCAGAATGAGGGGGTTCCCGGTATATTTTCTATCATGTAAGGGGTCCTTGGCTGAAAAACATTTGAGAACCTCTGCTCTATGGTGATGTCTTCTTCATCTAAGTCCTCTCTCCATGGAAGACTGGCCTACCAGAAGGTTATATATCCTAGAGATGATGCCCCTGCCCAAACACTACATCACCATTACCTCCTCTATTTTGACATAGTGGGGATGGCTAGTGACTGACTTCGCTATTTTCTGATGAAGTCTGTCACTTGTAAGTAGTTGAACTGTTTGCGGGGTATGTTACATTATATATATATATATATATATATATATATAGCTGTATATATATATACATATATATAGCTGTGTATATATATATATATATATATTCTATTTACAGTATCAGCTACTTCTTCAAACAACATCTGGCTTGTATAAATCTACTTTTTGTAATCCCTTTTCAGCCCCAGATTTAAACATCACAGAAGCTCCCTGTGGGGAAAAGTCATTCCAGGTTCTTAAATGTGAAAATTTTCTCTCCCAATTAACAGGAGAGTGGATGCGGCAAACCAGAAGATGTGACTTTTCTGTTTCGTAAACATACGAGTCCTCTTCAAAAGCATAGCCTATCCAGGGGTGGCCAAACTACGGCCCGCGGGCCAACTGCGGCCCGCTACCCGTTTTTAAGTGGCCCACCATGAATTTAGCTTTTTTTTCTTTTTTTCTTGATTACCCTATTTCGTTTTTTTAATTTAAAACCATTGAAAATGGGTTATACTTGAGTACCCTGACCTGGTCTATTTATTTTTAAACATTTTTAATACTGAATGAATTTTTAATACTAATGTTATGTTAACCTTGTACCCTGTTAGTCCAACGGTTGGATCGTTTTTTTTAACATTCGCGTGGATGGGGTTTTGACATTTTTGGTGGTCTAAGGCCAAAAGTGTGCTCAGGTCTTTTTTTCTGTGTGTTTTACAAAAGTCTCCCTCTCACCATGTTAGAACACTTCGTGGCCTCCTGTAGAGAAAATACTCACAGGTTTACTGTTGGCGGTTGTTGCATGGACTGCAAATTCTCATTGACTTCCATTATAACATACTTTTTTTGGACCTCCAGCCATTGAAAAAAAAAATGCACTCGCATTATGTTTTTATTCTATCATCCTGGACCAAACACCTTGAAATTTGACCTTGAAATAGAATTTTGTGGTTGGCTGAAAATTTGGGGGAATTACATGGCCTCAAAGTCCATTGCATAGTTTTCCCATTGTTTTCAATGTTAATTTTGAACAAAAACAACACTTTTTTTAGGACCTCCAGCTTTTTTCCCCAAAAAAGATTATTTCCCTGATGTTACACATCTCACCTCGAGTCAAGGCTTGTAATTACTAGTTTCTATTGTGTTTGACTATTTCCCCCTATTCCCCCAGTTTTGGCACAACAACCAATTACATGCAGTTTTCATGAAATGTACAGGAAATTGATCTGTATGCCGAACATGGGAAAATATTCAAAAGCAGAATTTTACAGTGCACACTACTAATTTGAAGCCTTTAGACCAGGATAGATGCTGGACTAAAGCTCATTTGTGTTTTTTGGGGAAAAAGTCTGGAAGTCCTAAACAGGCACTTTTTGCTTTTTTGGCTCAAATCATGCAGTAAATATGAAAACCACTGATGATGTCACAATGTCTATGAATGTCATCAGTGACATCATTAGTGACCAAAAACATCTTACGACATCACTGATGATAATCTGATTACAAAAGTAATCTGATTACAACGAGTAATCTGATTACAACGAGTAATCTGATTACAAAAGTAATCTGAATTTACAGATAGAAATTACATTGTATACTGAATGTTGCTGCCAATCTTTGACCTATCCCAGGCTATGAAATCCCCCCCTTGAAAAATCCACTTTGCATTTATGGGAACAAAAATTTATGGGAAATTGTGTTTTTACTGTACTTTTACTGTACTTACAGTACTACTGGACACTGGCATTTGAGGGGTTAAAGTTCTGACTAAGTATGAAATGTTGGTACACATAATGAGGGATGAAGTTACCAATGAATAAAAAAAAATATAAAAAATGTTTGGGAAAGAATTAATAATAATCTTATTAATTATTCATATTTTGGGTAGTTGCTTGGACCAACAGTAAAATGAGTTATAAAAAGATAGCAGGGTACAAGGGTTAAATGTTCTCTGTATATGTATATCCCTTGTTACGACTGGGGTCGTTTAGTTATTTTCATTGAGTAGTTTTCTGTTATGAATCTGGTTTTATTTCCTGGACACAACACTTGTTCTTCACAGTACTTCCACAATGGGGATCCTTCTTTGTCATGTAGACTTTTTGGTAACATGCTCTCATTCTTAGACTCAACTCTGGTCTGGATTGGTCTGCTGGGAGACAATTGGTTGAACTTGGCTGTTGCTGATTGGAGTCCACATGTAGACAGAGTGGAGGTGACAGGGGCTCCACTCTCATCCATGTTTGCTCCTCCAGCAACCCCTATGTTTAGTTTTTTTTGTTATATGTGTGGGTCAAGTTAAGGTAACTGTAATGTATGTTGTGTTTATGTTTGTTATTTGTAACTGTTCACTGTTAAAAGAAAGAATGAAAGAACACTTTGTATTTATGCTCTGAAATTACAAAGTAAAACATTTTCGTACGTTTGATCTTGGTTTTCGTCTGAATTTCATGGTATTGCCCTAAACCCTAGACTTGGGGCATAACACCCTACACAAATAAACAATCAATGATATTTTATTGATATATATATACAGTATATATATATAGTAATGTATAAAGACATCATGTGGCACATGGCAAAAAAGAAAAAAGTGGTTTCACTGGAATTCTGTTGCTATAGGGAACAGTTTGGAGTCGGACCCAAACATTCCTGTCACACTTCAACGCCTGAACAGGAAATCAACTTTGGTGCATTTAGAATATTGATGTGTTCAAGTTGAAACTGCCTGTTGGCGACAGCTAGGGGTAAAGATAACTACAGCACATGAGAGGCAAGATAGTCTATAAAACATTGTTTTATGATCAAAGTGCAATAAAATCACAGAGACATAAGAATCAAGATAACAGCATGAGAAAACAAAACACCACTGCAGGCTACATTGTGCAATAGTCGTCGTATTAAAGTGCAGTCCCAGAAAGCAATTTTGCGTTTAAAATATTTTTATAAGCCATCTTTATACCTGATGTCTGGGCTAAAACATGGATAGATTTGGGCTGTCAGTAAGTTTACAGTAACTACCATAGTGTAGATAGCTATTGTATGACTAAACGTTGAGGACCACAATGGAAATAAGCCTTCGGTATTTTTTGTGTTTTTATCCTCGGTGATTGATATATTGTCTGTTCTTTCATTACTATATGTATTGTTGTGTAATTTTATTTTATCACCAAATAAATTCATTCATTCAACGTCATACATTCACATTTATACCATATTTAGTGTGTCTGGTCGCTTAAACACTGTTGACCTTCATTTTAACTCTGTGGTCTAAGTTGTCAGTTCAGCTGTACCCAGCAGAGGGCAGCAGTGATGCATTGTTGATGATCTGTGTCTCTCTCTCCATTAGCCAACTGCCTTAACATAATTTCTATCAATAGTTAAAATATATTCCTACCAGTAATCAGGGATGCAAACTAGTCACCTTTAGGTGACAGTCACCTTTTTGATCCCAAAATAGGGCACTTAACTGAATGATTTTGAGTGGTTTTGTATCAGCCCTGGTATCTGTCACCTTTTTCACTCTCCATTAGTTTGCATCCCTGAGTAATAAGCAGGTAGTTAACATGTATTCCGAATCAATAAAATTGTCAAAATATATTCATAATAATGGGGTGGTCAAAGTATTGCAAAGAAAGAGAAAAAAGTAGGTAGGTGTGTGTGTGTGTGTGTGTGTGTGTGTGTGTGTGTGTGTGTGTGTATGTGTGTGTGTGTGTGTGTGTGCGTGAGATGGAGACCTCCTTTTGGTGACCTAAACAGCTGTTGGGCCCGGCCTACTGTCATTGCACAACACATGTCTAAATGTGTGTGTGTGTGTGTGTGTGCGCGCGTGCCCCTTGAAAAATAAAAAACAGAGATTTACAGGCAGTAAATGTATTCCTCATGACCCACTCTCTCACGCGTGTGCGCACGCGCGCACACACACACACACACACACACACACACACACACACAGGTGTGAAGGATAAATTAGCTGGGTCACACCAACACAGCGAACACATACTTTTCTCTTCTCATCAAAGCTCTCTGCACACTGATTGGTGTGAACCACATAGCTGCCTCTGCACACTGATTGGTGTGAACCACATAGCTGCCTCTGGACACTGATTGGTGTGAACTAGGGCTGTGAATCTTCACTGGCCTCACGATTCGATTCGATTACGATTCAGAGGGCTATGATTCAATTCGAGTACGATTATCGATGCATCTCGATGCATCTCGATGCATCTTAAATCGATGCATCACTTTTTTCCGCAATACATGATTTATTTTTTCTCACTTTCTTTTTTCTCACTGTGTGGCTACTTTTAAAATAAAAGTGCATTGGAATTGCATTGTATTATGATCCATAATTAAAATAAACAACTGCATGTACTTCCATTATATTTTATTTCATTATTATTTTATTTTTATTTATTTATTTTAATAATCGATTTTTGACATTTGTGAATCGATGCAGAATCGTGCACGTCCGCATCGCGATGCATCTTGTAATCGATTATTTTTGACACCCCTAGTGTGAACCACATAGCTGCCTCTGCACACTGATTGGTGTGAACCACATAGCTGCCTCTGCACACTGATTGGTGTGAACCACATAGCTGCCTCTGCACACTGATTGGTGTGAACCACATAGCTGCCTCTGCACACTGATTGGTGTGAACCACATAGCTGCCTCTGGACACTGATTGCTGTGAACCACATAGCTGCCTCTGGACACTGATTGGTGTGAACCCCTCTGGACACTGATTGGTGTGAACCACTGGTGGTTCGGAATCAAACCAATAGATTGAAGTGTGGCAAGATGGATTTGTCATGTGATTGTGTGAATCCAGCTGCCTCGCTAAGTTAGCCCCGCCCACTTGTATTTGCCATTTTCTTCTTCTGAGGAAATCTGCCTTCATGAAAATAAAACAAACTTTGCACATAGGTCTTGTCCCAATGCCAAACTTCCTCAACAGGAATCGGGGCCAATATCCCTGATGGTGGTATTTCTATATTATAAAATATGTAGGGGAGACGTTGGTTTCATCATGTCGATTTCAAACATTTGGTGTGATGTCATGCTCATTTCTATCTGGCCACACAAAACTTTGAGGTGAGGAGAGAAATGTTGGAGCTTTTATGCGTCCGTTTTTACGTTGTTTTATGTTACATGTATATCCCTACACAAATAAACAATGAAATATATATATATGTACGCTCTATATACTGTACGGTCTATGTTTTTGCATTGTGATATCTGGATGGATGGCCGTGCCTATAAATGTATAGACATATTTTACATTCTAAATCTAAAATAGATAATAGTGGCCGCAATTTTTTTTCCTTTCAAAGGTCCCAAATTGGTCAGCCATGGTCTATGACATCTCTGATGATTGTGGATGTTGATCGTATTCGATCACTGATGATCTTCTTCTAATGGCTTTCTGGCAGACTGGATGCCTTGTGGCACATTGCTGCCTCTCACAGAATTAGACAAACTCCAGACTCGGGGGTCCGCCCCCTCCTCAATGTTCCGCAATGTGTGTTTGTGTATTTCAATTTTTTGTCCCACTGATGATGGCATAGGCATTGTAACATCACTGATGATGTCATAGGCATTGTGACATCATAAGTGATGTCATAAGAGCAATCAATTGCGATGTCATCAGTGCTGCGAAGTTGGGCAAACACAATGTCTATGACATCATTATTATTGACCAAAATCATCTTACGCAGACCAATAGCAGGCTGTGCTGCGGTCTTCTCGTCTTGTTTGGTTTTTGGTAAAATTGACCTATGTTTTGGGATGTGATTGACAGGTCTGTACGGTCTATGTTTTTGCATTGTGACCATCGCAAATCAGTTTTTTTTAACACATAACAGACTGCAGCAGTATGACTGCACAATACCTCCTTACACAAACAAAAGAAAAGAAAGAAAAGACAAAAACGAAATAAAATGGCCAACAACTAACACACAACAAAGCATAGAAATACAAGTCAGCAAGTCAGGTTTCCATAACAATTAGTGACGACACCAGGGCTTTATTGTAACATTCATGTTTTCATATACTGTCATGTACTGTACATGACAAAACAAGTTCAACAGTTGAGATAAATTAAGCCGCTACATTGTCTCTTTGTCATTTTAGCAATCCAAAAAGTTTGCAGCCATCAGCAGTTCCAGTGCGAGCTCCGGAGCAATGGGGAATTCAGGTATTTGTGTGGAGCTGTTGGTGTAACGGGCCTTGTAGGTGAAGTACAGCAGAGCTTGGCCAGGACATGAGATGGGATCTCCCTCAAGTTCACTTCATTGGTTTCATCCTGAGCAAATTGGCCTGGCCCGCTCATCATGGCTTTGATAGTTCCGGACGTCAAGGCATGGTCTCTTTTCACAATGAATCCATGACCATCTGAAGAGATCATCTTCATATACGTGGCATCTGGCCCTTCACAGCCACCATAGGTACTCTCTTCTTCACTGTCCATCATGTCCTGGAATTTCCGACAGTTCCACTTATTATGCTGGATTCTTTCAATTGGAACTCGCCACAGGTGATGATTGGTCAGAATCCCGGAGATGTCTTCAAGCTGGGTAAACAGGCAAAGTAAGTCAGCCGATCAAGTACTTACCAGTCGAACAACAGAGCTGAAACCTCGCTTATTTATATCTTGACATGTATGACATCATTGATGACATCATCGATTACCTCATAGTTGTAGTGACATCATCGATGACCTCATAGTTGCAGTGACATCATCAATGACCTACAGTTGTGTGACACCGACTGGTGGTCCAGTCCATGACATCAGCTCGTTAGGTCGCCGGTTCGAATCCAGCCTGTGGGTGTTCCAATGTGCATGGTCTCATCAGTTGGTATGGCGCTCGTACTGAGAGCATTTCCTCGTCAAACTCCGACAGTGAAAAAAGTTTGCTTGTCACAAAGAAATAATGTAATTATGTTATCTATCACATTCGCTAACCTGTTGCTCTTTGAAAAGGCATTATGGCATCACTCACTGATGAGATCACAATTGCTTGAGTGACATCACTGATGACATCATCAATGATGATATAATCACCGATGACATCACAATTGGCTCGAGTGACATCACTGATGACATCACTCACTGATGACATCATCACAATTGGCTCGAGTGACATCACTGATGACATCATAATGTCTATGACAGAGGTGCCCAAACTCTTCCCTATGTGTATTATGTTGAATGGCCTTTGCAATTGTCTTGTAACCTCTATGTTGTGAACCTGTATTTTCGTATTATGTAAATAAATTTGTAAGTTAAAAAAAAAAAAGTAAAAAAAATACAGAGAGAATAGGGAACTTCCGGTCTGGTTTTTCAAAAATAAGACAGTAAATGTGGGGAAGGGGAAAAAAAAAAAAAAAAACTTTCCTATGTAATGTCAAAATTTATCTGGATGGATGGCTGGACCTATAAATGTATAGACATATTTTACATTCTAAATCTAAAATAGATAATAGTGGCCGCAATTTTTTTTCCTTTCAAAGGTCCCAAATTGGTCAGCCATCTCTGATGATTGTGGATGTTGATCGTATTCGATCACTGATGATCTTCTTCTAATGGCTTTCTGGCAGACTGGATGCCTTGTGGCACATTGCTGCCTCTCACAGAATTAGACAAACTCCAGACTCGGGGGTCCGCCCCCTCCTCAATGTTCCCCCCTCAGGCCGCCTTGCTCTCCTCTTCCACCGCCGTGTTCCCGGACCTCTCGGCCCTCGTGCCAGCGCGGCGACCTCCCTCGCTGCTCGACAGCTCCCGCTTCGAATCCTGCTTGACGGCCTTCTCCTGAAACCCTTCACTGATGATGTCACAAACAATGTCTATATCACTGACTTGTCAATCACGCCCCAAAACAGTCTGATGTATCATCTATTTGACTCTAAATGGGACCATCATTTACAAAATGAACATCATGCTGTAAACTAGCAATTGAGACAAACTCTTTAGGAAAGTGTTTAGTGAGGTCATGAATCAAGTGATTTCATTCACTTCTAAACAGACTAAATAGGTTAAAGTATAAACCGTGAGTACTGTATCAAAATCCAATCCCTGTAACAGTTGTCATGAATGGTGAAATTAGCTACATAGGTGGACATTTTACCATGGGGGTCTACGGGGAATGACTCGCTTTTGCAGGCAGCCTCAAGTGGCCATTCGAGGAACTGCATGCAGTTTTTGATACTTCCACGTTGGCCTCATCTGTCAGAACCGGAGTTTGGGGCTTGGTTTAATCCTGAGCAGCCTGTGAAGATATTTCTGTAGCAGAGGAATTTCAGCAAGGTCAGACGGACAAAGACTTCGCCTCCTCCCTGTTTTTGCTTCCCTCTGATAAGCCCTTGGATTTTCTAATACCTTTTCTGCTGCCTTTCGTGAAGTCAGGCACACGAGCTGTCTATTGATCTATTGTTTGAATCACTTCACTGTGTTAGTTATATGCACATACACATTGTGTCTGTTTGTGTCTGCCAGCAATGCTTGTGTCATACATGTGTATCTACTTCTGTGTGCTCGTGCTCGTGTGTACGCTTTCTGGCCTACCTTGATGAGGTTAGGGGCGGTGGGTGACTTGCTCAGCTGGTTTGTCTTGGCCCCTTGTATGGGAACCCATATGCTTTTATAAGCATGTAAACACCCTTATATGGGTGGTAGCACCATATTATAATTGTCAATCAATAGTATGCTTTGCTTTGTTTTCCAGCTGTGTCTGAGCTTTTGTTTTGTTTGTATGTTATTAAAATCTGTCTTCAAACTGCAAAAGAGAGAGAAAAAAACGTCCAACTTTTTTTCCCCTATTGCCAAGCTCACCAGCCGCCACTGATATATATATATATATATATATATATATATATATATATATATATATATACATACAGTATATATATATATATATACAGTATATGGGATAAACGTTTGTAGGCTATTAGGCATTTCATAATCAAACACTTGTTAAAAAGAGGAAGGTATATTAATTTCAGTCTACTTTTCAGTTGCTAGCTGACATGTAGCCAACATTAAACCTTTGTCAGATGGGGATGGTTGTCTCAATGCTCTGGGGGTTGGTTGTCCCAAATTGGTTGTCCAAATTCATAATGCATTGCTATGAAACATTATAATTTTTCAACAGTTTAAATTCCTCCATTTTACTTCTCATTACAGAGGATAATTCAAAAGAACAATCATGGTTTTAACAATAGACAAGCAAAACTATAAGGAAGGGATACTGTAATGGTAAATTATTGATCAAGTGTGTATTGATTAATTATTAATTATGGCCCTTCTAAGATGTATTTTGTGAACTGTGTTTTTCAGCAATGCAGAAGATGTAAGTTTCTGTGAGAACATATGTCTTGTTTTGGGAAGTGTCTATGGGAATAGAGGTTCCTGTGGGAACCTGTGTCTTGTTGTGACTATAGACTGGATTTGTTATGTATTCCAGTGAACATCAGATTAGCTACATGGATGAATGGAAAGAACTGCCCCTCCACGAGAAGAGGGCGGGCATCGATAGTTTCAGTATATGATGTGAAGTAAACAATAATGCGGGGCTCTTGTATTGACAAATGTAGTCAAGAGGAGACCTCCGTGCACGGAGATATTTGTGGAAATAAAGAAAACCTCCTATGAACATTTAAAACGGATATCTCAATTATTGATGAATCAGCAGGACATTGCAGTTGGATTTTTCCTCCACAATACCCATTATGTCATGTCAATGACTAATTGTAAGATGTGTTGATGATGAGCAATTCGCACAAGAGTAACAAGTGTGACAGCACCAACCCCGGTCTCCCCTAAACTGTAGCCTCAGTTCATGATGTGTGGCTCCAATTAAAAGGAAATCTTGGAAGTGAATTAAAAGGAATTCATATTGGAAGTTATGACATCAGCAGCTGATTCCACAAAGAAGCAGCAATGAGATATGGCTGCAGAAAACAGATCTTATCAACAGACTCTCTTGGCTTACTGGCTCTTTTTTCTCCTCATTTCTGGCCTGCTTGAAAATATAATTTGTATACACATGTTGTACTACTCATACACAGCCTTTATTGGAAGAGTGGAGAGAAAATAGTTTTGGGCTGAGTCCTTGTCAGTGTCGTTCTTCTTGCCAGTAGTCTTTTTTCATTTTAATATAAAAGTCATTATGAGGATTTATTGAAGTCACATTGAGGTCCTGTGACCTCTCTTTATAAAACACAGACACAAGACAAAGGTTTGAAAAGAGGTTGGATGTGAGTGAAAAACAACCTCATCAGAGTCAGACACAATGACAATGTAACCCGCGCACGCTCTCTCTCACTCAGACACACACACACACACACACACACACACACACACACACACACACACACACACACACACACACACAGTGCAGGTGCAGGTGCAGGGCTCAGGCTGGTACATGCTCAGCATACTTAACCTCTGACCTCCACCATCCGCTCTGACATAACTGCCACCACCCAACCCTGTGATGACTTTCCAACATGGCTTCAAAACACACACACACACACACACACACACACACACACACACACACACACACACACACACACACACACACACACACACACACAGCTCCCTGGAGAGGTCAACAGGTGTGGGCAGATGTACTGACAGCCAGATGGCTTTTACTAAGCAGCTTTACTGTAATGAAGAGTTTGACCAGCAGAGGGAGATAGCCGGTTTACACTTGGGTGTCGTATGTGTTTCTGTGTGTGTGTGTGTGTGTGTGTGTGTGTGTGTGTGTGTGTGTGTGTGTGTGTCTGTGTGCATGCGCGTGTGTGTTCTTGTATATAGCTGTCTTAGTGAGGACCAGTTTGAGTGTTATACCTGGGAAGTGAGGACATTTTGCCTGCTCCTCACTTTCTCACACACCTTCAAAGAGCTGTAAGGACTTGGGTTTAAGGGTTAGGTTAGAATTAGCCTTTCAGGCATTTAGTGTGTGTCTGTGTGTGTGTGTGTGTGTGTGTGTGTGTGTGTGTGTGTGTTGGAAACAATTCCCCTGCCCTTTGGCAATGTGTGTGTTCCCGATTCAGGAGTTGGTCCATGTGTACAGCTGAGAATTTGTGTTTATGTTACAGTCTGCCCAGTGTGTGTGTGTGTGTGTGCGTGTGTGTGTGTGTGTGTGTGTGTGTGTGTGTGTGTGTGTGCGTGCGTGCGTGCGCGCGCGTGCGTGCGTGTGTGTGTGTGTGTTCCTACATGCAGGACATTGTGAACACATGTGGTGAGTGTCTGAGGAGGAGAAGCAAGGAGAGAGGAATGGAGGAAAGGTGAGGAGAAGAGGAGATGATGACTGGAAAGGAACAGAAAGGAAAGGAAACAAGTCAAGCCGCAATGTTATTTATATAACGTAAACTCATAACATAAGTTATGAGTTATATCTCTCAGTCTTATATCATGATAAGTTCTATCTCGTGACACGTCTCATATAGAAGCGGTCAAGACCAGGCTCTTTATTTGAGACTCAACAATTGAAACAATTCCCGCGTGAGCAAGAAGAACTTGGCGACGGCAGCGAGGAAAAAACTCCACCTTTAACGGGAAGAAACCTGGAGCAGACCTGGCTCAAGGTGGGCGGCCGGCATCTGCCTTGACTGGCTGGGTTGAGAGAGAGAGAGAGAGAGAGAGAGAGGGCTGAAGGGAGTGGAGGGAGATGAAAACAGGGGAGACAGAAGAGAAAGGAACGGAAAAGAGAGGAGTAGACAAGGGGAGAGGAGAGCAGACTGAAGGAGAAGAGAAAGGAACGCAAAAGAGAGGAGTAGACAAGAGGAGAGGAGAGCAGACTGAAGGAGGAGAAGAGAAAGGAACAGAAAAGAGAGGAGTAGACAAGAGGAGAGGAGAGCAGACTAAAGGAGGAGAAGAGAAAGGAATGGAATAGAGAGGAGTAGACAAGAGGAGAGGAGAGCAGACTGAAGGAGGAGAAGAGAAAGGAACAGAAAAGAGAGGAGTAGACAAGAGGAGAGGAGAGCAGAATGGAGGAGAAGAGAAAGGAACAGAAAAGAGAGGAGTAGACAAGAGGAGAGGAGAGCAGACTGAAGGAGGAGAAGAGAAAGGAACGGAAAACGGAAAATTATTATAAAGGAACGGAAAACGGAAAATTATTGAAAATATAATTTGTATACACATGTTGTACTACTCATACACAGCCTTTATTGGAAGAGTGGAGAGAAAATAGTTTTGGGCTGAGTCCTTGTCAGTGTCGTTCTTCTTGCCAGTAGTCTTTTTTCATTTTAATATAAAAGTCATTATGAGGATTTATGAAGGAGGATTTATGAAGGAGGAGAAGAGAAAGGAACAGAAAAGAGAGGAGTAGACAAGAGGAGAGGAGAGCAGAATGGAGGAGAAGAGAAAGGAACAGAAAAGAGAGGAGTAGACAAGAGGAGAGGAGAGCAGACTGAAGGAGGAGAAGAGAAAGGAACGGAAAACGGAAAATTATTATAAAGGAACGGAAAACGGAAAATTATTGAAAATATAATTTGTATACACATGTTGTACTACTCATACACAGCCTTTATTGGAAGAGTGGAGAGAAAATAGTTTTGGGCTGAGTCCTTGTCAGTGTCGTTCTTCTTGCCAGTAGTCTTTTTTCATTTTAATATAAAAGTCATTATGAGGATTTATTGAAGAACAAGAGACAAGAACAGTGCCGCGGGAAGTAGGGGTGCTGCAGGTGCTGCAGCACCCCCTAGATTTTTTCCAATTTTTTTTTTTTTTACAAATGTAATTAAAAATATTTTGCAGTGCACTATGTTCCTTTCTTGTTTAAGAATGTTTCGGGAAATGAAAATGTAGCCTATTTAAATAGAATTATCAACAATAACAATCAAGGAAGTTACATGCTTGTAGGCTAGAGAAGAAGAAGAAGCGTGCATGCACGCACATGTTGTGTTGAACCAACCAACAACCAATACGAATTGTTTAATCTGGCAATAAAGAAATGTGAACTTGACATGCTATTTTAATAGCCTACTCAAAAATGCACCTCCCACTATACAGCAAAGAGAGGAGTCAATGTTTCTTGATATATGCCATTCAGATCAGAATAATTAGTCTAGTCATTAAGTTTGCTGATAATATTTCTATCATGTTAAGTCTGTGTCATGTTAACTGGTAGCAAATAGGGAGATATAGAGCATTATCATCATGCTATATATCTCCCTCTTTGCTCTGAATGAGTGAGAAAAGGAGAAAATACTGAATAATTACATCACAACAGTATCCTAATGTTAATTTAAAATGAGATATTCCTCTAAATATGGCAAAAAAATAAAATAAAAAAACGTCCCTTCCTCCCAGCACCCCCTGCTTAAAATGACTTCCAGCGGCCCTGGACAAGAAGAGAGGAGAGCAGACTAAAGGAGGAGAAGAGAAAGGAACGGAAAAGAGAGGAGTAGACAAGAAGAGAGGAGAGCAGACTGAAGGAGGGAACAGTGGCTGGATAACGATGGCAGGATGAGAGACTGAGGAAGTAGAGAGCAATAGAGATAAAACACACACTCACACTCTCTCTCTCTCTCTCTCTCTAACAACTTCAAAACACACTTCACAAGCAGAGCAAGTGTTCATTGTTTTCTTTCATTATCTTGATTTGATGAATTGTACCTTTTTTTTATCACTGTTCTTGATGCTTTGGCAATATTGCTACATTCATGCCAATAAAGTGAATTGAATTGAGTCTAGAAGAGAAGGGAATGGATGGACAGACAGACAGACAGACACACACACACACAGACAGACAGACAGACACACAGACAGCGTGAAGGGACAGAGAGAGAACGACAGAGACACAGATCACGCTACTGAATCTGACTTGTTAAAAGATCCATATGTGCCGACTAGAGAAGAAAGAGGAGCGAGAGAGAGACAGAGGAAAGGAGAGATAGAGAGAGAGGGGGAGAGAGGAAATGAGAGAGGGAGAGAACGATATAAAGGAAATGAGAAAGAGAGAGAGAGGGGGGGGGAGAGGAAATGAGAGAGAGGGGGGAGAGAGAGAGGAAATGAGAGAGAGAGATAAATATTTTGGGGGGAAATGGAGGGATGAGGCTCTGATGAGAAATGGAGATACGACGGCAGACAGAGAGGAAGAGGTGGTTAAAAATGAGCCCCAGGCGTTCAGTTCTACCAACAAACATATTTTTATTTTGTCTCCACACCTTCAATAAATACAAAATACAAAGCAGCTTCATATTCAGAAACAACACCCATAGAAAATAATACTTCATACTGAAAAAAACAAAACAAAAAAACAAAAACAGACAGGCCACAGAAGAGGAACACAGCCGTCCTGATGCAAACACGTCTGGATGAGAAACATTTTTTGAGGGGTCATATTTTGGGGGTAAAAGAAAAGACAAAAAAAGTGAGCAAGAGCGTACAGCTGCAATGTCTATTCAATTAATCGATTGGTCGATTGACAGAAATTAGTTTTTATTATAATTGATTCATTTAACTTTAGACACATTTTAAGAAAGAAAAAAATACTCTAACTTTCTCATTCCAGCTTCTTAAAATTGTATGTGAGTTTTTTCTGGTTTCTTTGGTTCTTCTACAGTAAACTGATTATCTTTGCTTTGTGGACTGTTGGCCAGGACAAAAGAAGACATTTGAAGATGACTGGGTGAAGAGACAGCTACAATGCTTGCTCTAGGTTTTGAGTGTGTGTCTGTGTGTGTTTTATAGGTTCTTGCCACCCAGTAAGTTTACCGTGCTGTCTGTCTGTCTGTCTGTCTGTCTGTCTGCTGATCAGCCATACTCGTTAGCAGTGGAAAACACACAAACATGCAGATCTAAACAACACTGTCCCTTCTGTGTCCAATGCAGGACAGATCTAAACAACACTGTCCCTTCTGTGTCCAATGCAGGACAGTGGGCGCTAAACTGAGGCTGTACTTCAAAAAGAAGCCCTGTCGACAAAATCAACCAAAAAACAAAACATGTACAATTTTACAAAAGTCTGCCACTCCAAAACTGCCTTCCACACCAACAGCTGCTTAAACAGTTTGGCCAGCAAGACAGACCCACATACATTTAGGCTGAAGTCACACCTCCAATTAACTCAAATGATGTCAATTAGCCTATCAGAAGCTTCTAAAGCCATGACATCATTTTCTGGAATTTCCCCAAGCTATTTAGGTACAGTGGAACTTAGTGTTTGTAAACTGGAATTGTGAATTAAGTGACATAATCTGTCTGTAAACAATTGTTGGAAAAATAACTTGTGTCGTGCACAAAGTAGATGTCCTAACCGACTGGCCAAAATATAGTTGGTTAACATGGAATCTGTGGAGTGGTTAAAAAAATGTGTTTTAAAGACTTCAAAGTTCAACCAAAAGTGTATGTGTAAACTTCTGACTTCTAAGCTGTATCTGTATCTATTTTTTTTTCCTGGGTTGTGTTGCGTTGAAAAATATAATTAAAATCAAAACTCAGCAAAAGTGAAATTCCGACAAAGAGGTGAGTCTGCGAGCAGAAGGCAGTGGACGGCCGCAGGTTGGAAAGGGGTCTGGTTGGTCGTCTCTTCAGAACGTCATCCCTTCTCTCAACGAGTCTTTGGAAAGAGAAATCTCTCGTTTGACTTTTTATTCATGTCATTCTTATTGCTCCTCCGCTGCTCCTCTATGTTCATTACAATCCAGGCTGATAACAGGGTGGGTTTGAGGGGAGGGGCCTGTGGGTATGAGGGGAGGGGCCTGTGGGTATGAGGGGGAGGGGCCTGTCTAACCCAGTGTGCAGGTCTGGGCTCGGCCCATCTGGGTGGATTGGGTTAAGGTTAGGGTTAAGGGGGGTAGAGGTGGGTCGGGGGATTCTTTCGGGTGGGTATAGTGGGGTTCTTTTGGGTGGGTATTCATAGCTTTCAAGGGGCGTTACGTGCTGTAGTAACGTTACAATAATGATTAATACCCCGTTAACGTTACTTGAGCTTACCGTTGATGAAATGTTGGCCGCAAAGAGCAAAGACGTGTGTACTTTGATGGTAGAAAAAAAAGCAATTTTTTTTGCCCTCGCCAGCGACTGAACCACGTCGCACAAATCCACAACCTCCTCCTTTCTTTCTCCGACGGGATTCTGTAAAACACAAGCCAGGCGTGTCTCCTCGTCGGTTTAGTGCAACCGATAGCACAACAGGTAGGCTATCCGGCACTTTGGCTGAACAAACAGCGTGAGTCGACTCGCAGGCAACGGAATGAACAAGTTTTTTTTTGACCGCCAGGTGGGCGTTCCCGGCAGCACGTAACGCCCCTTGAAAGCTATGAATAGTGGGGTTCTTCCCCTGCCCACAGATCAGTGTCTCTGCCTAGTTTGCCTTTTGTCTGGAGCCTTCATCATCAGGTCGTCTTCCTCTTTTGGATCTATGGAAAAAGGAAAATGTATTTAGGTCACAGTCTGTGCTGAGGGATTCTGCTGTTACGGTGAGACCAAGGGGCAACCTCCGAACTGAGAAATGAAGTTGCTAGTTTCTTCAATACAGCACGATGTTCATTTAGTAGATTATGGTCCTATTTCGGGTAAAATAGATGATAAAAGCAGCGATAAAGCATTTCCATCATAATCAAAAACTCTTCATTGAATCTCAGACTAATTAAATTCTTAAGTAATTTACAGAAACATTATTGATCAATGAAATAAATAGTAATGACTAAATAAATGACTAAATAAATAAATAAATAAATAAATAAATACAATGTACAATATACATGTGTGACGTGTAAATGTAGAACACATGTGTGCGTGTGTGTGCGTGTGCGTGCGTGCGTGCGTGTGTGCGTGCGTGCGTGCGTGCGTGCGTGTGTGTGTGTGTGCTCACTGCTCACCCAGGCAGTCACCCAGGCATTCTGGACAGCACTTGCCCTCTCTGCGGGTGATGTTGGTGCAGGTCAGTACTGGACATTGCTTCCTT
Organism: Poromitra crassiceps; assembly: GCF_964638095.1. Taxonomy (NCBI): domain Eukaryota; kingdom Metazoa; phylum Chordata; class Actinopteri; order Beryciformes; family Melamphaidae; genus Poromitra; species Poromitra crassiceps. The sequence goes on from NW_028152257.1 coordinate 741,608, forward strand.
TGACACTTCGTCACGCCATGCTGGAGAGAGAGAGAGAGGGAGAGAGAGAGAGAGAGAGAGAGAGGGAGAGAGAGAGAGGGTGGGAGAGAGATAGAGAGAGAGAGAGAGAGAGAGAGAGAGGGAGAGATAGAGGGAGAGAGAGATAGAGAGAGGGAGGGAGAGGGAGGGAGAGAGAGAGAGAGGGAGAGAGAGAGAGGGAGGGAGAGAGAGAGAGGTGAAAAGAGGTTGAATGGAGGGATGTGAAGAGAGAGAAACAGAAAGATGGAGAGAGTGAAGAGAAAGAGGTATAGAGAAATCAATCAATCAATCAATCAAATTTATTTATAGAGCACATTTAAACATGACACATGTCAACCAAAGTGCTGTACATAGGGTAGAGATACACAAAAAAACATAGGGAAACCAAGGCATGCGTGGAGAGACACAGGAGGCTCTTTCATACACAGATCGCGCAAAAATAGCCGTTTAGGAGTCCCGTAAAGGCAGCCGCCTTGCCACAGAAATTGCTTTCACACGAGCCAAGCAGCACGGCCACATTACCGTGCTGCTCTGTACTTTCAGGTGAAATCCCCCGCTCCCGCATTGAAAGGCGAGCAGAGGGATTTCCAGCTCCTCCTAGCCCAAATTAATATTTTCATAGGTTAGTGTAGCCTAGGCTACTGTATGATGAACGAATTCAATTCAACAACAGACTTTCCTACTTCTCCTAGTCCGCTGAGGAGATCTGTATCGGCATTTTCATTTGCCGATATCATAACTTAATAAAAAAATGCGCTAATTTGCGGCTGCTGCACCTGGAAGAATCCTCTCCTACAGTAGTTCTGTGTCTGGAGCAATGTCCCGCCCACAGCGCTATCTGATTGGTTACACATCAAGCAATAGCCTATCAGAGCGCTCAGAGATGAAATCTTGACACCTCACCTCAGTGCTCTCTGTTCAGCGCAGCCTGCACTAGACAGGGGGACAGTGCGAGGCTGCCTGAAGCGAGAGCAGCGGACTAGTTGGCTGTTGTGACTGTAACAGTCACACTGTGTTAAGGTAAAGCAGCAGATATTGCCATGCCAAAGTTGTAATAAAGTTAATATACATAATAATTACCTACGCTGACATTGCAAAAACACCACGATCTTATGAGCGATTTGTATGAAGCGCTGCCTCGCACAGTGCAAAGTGTGGTGTGTGGAGATAGGTCTGTCTATCAGTCTACTTTTTTTACTTTCACTCGTCACTTTCTTGATACATGAGGTGATTTCCCCTGTAATTTTTTTATGAATGAGCTGACCATTCGCACCTTTTCCGGCTCGCTGCGACGACCTTTCAAGTGGAGGCGGGTTGTCCGCCAATACGGCGATGTGACAACCTTTGGTGCCGGGACAAAAGGCGTACAAGAATTACCCACCAACGCGCGTTCATGCCTTTCACATCGGAGCCGCGAATCCTAATTTCCGTGCATTTTTCGGCTTTCATAGCCGGTGTGAAAGAGCCTAGAGAGGCACGTTAGGAATGGATATCACAATGTGGGATGGGGGAGGGATACTCCACGCATCTTAACTCTAAATTCTACAACCCCCCCTTCCCCCCACACTAGGACTGGAATGTCCCACTCGTGGGACACCCAGATCACCCGCTGTTATCACAGGTATGGAGGGTTTTAGCAGGTTATAGCAGGGTTCCTACACATTTTAAATGAAAAAATTACGTCCTTTTTCCAGACCTTGATTAGTTTTGTCTGGTGTTCAATATGATTTACGCAGATAGACATCTTGCCCCTGCTAACTATAGGTCATATCACTGTAGAGATGAATATTGTTCTTCACAGCTACAAATATCAGAATATGTGAGATGATTGGCAGGGTTCCTACACACTTTCCATTTTAAAATGACATATTTTCCCAGGCAGACCCTATGTTCTTGACTGGATGTGATTTTGATATTTGATATAATGCATGCTGCTGACTGAGTTGGGTAATAAGAGCATCTATCTGAACATTATTCTTCACATCAAAATGCTAACACAGCTAACTATCAGGACTTCTAAACTTGGAGAGGATATTATGCTGGCACTGTTTGCAGCCGCGATAATACTTACGTCACACCAGCAGTTGATGCACTTCATCTCTCCCACCAGAGGAACCCGGGGATGCCAGTTGTCGCTGTTCTGGTAAAAGCTCTTGCCAAACTTGCAGTGTCTGGTGCCGTCGGCCTGCATCATGTCGGTGTGCTCGGGGCCGGGGGCGCTCCTCTCCTCCTCGGGACACTCCTTGCAGCAGTCGGAGGGGCTGCGCCTCACCGGGCGACTGCAGGTCAGCACGGGACACGTCACCTTCTTGCAGTGCACCTCGCCGGTTGCCCCCTACAGGTACAGTGGAGAATTGGCAGTGTTAAGGCAGCATTCACACAATCTAACTGCTCCGACGCAATAATGGGCCTTCGTTGCCGCTAATTCTTTGCAGTCGGCTTAAGAAACAAAGTGCGCCTCATGCAGCCCATTTCTTATCAGTACAAAATACTGTTGCTTTTTCTACAAAAAAGCTGAATAGTGTGAACATGCCCTGAGGCAGAACTGCTGAGAAAATGATTTGTGTGTCAACATCTCAAGGCTCTTGTATGAAATAAACAACTTCAGTGGAGATTTTTTTTTACAAAGTAACATAGCCAGACGTGAGTGGATTTATGTAGCCTGACATCACCAGATCAATTGGCAAATGTGAGAATGAGTGTGGAAACTCAGTTCAATTTCAATTTCCAGACGGCATTATCAACAGGCACGGACCAAAATGCCTCTGGACGCAATACAACCAATCTGATTGAATCTGGGCTGTTTATGAAAACGACTCTCCTCGGGTAGAAATGTGTCTTGGAGAGGAGGACCAGACGCATCTGCCAGAGCCAATAAAACATGAGCTCACAGACTGGTCAGGTTCCCAGGCTTATGGAGGATTGATGTGTTTTGTAAAGATTTGTCTCTTTCTTCATGCTTCATGGTGATTGATGTATATATGGATTGATGTGTTTTGTAAAGATTTGTCTCTTTCTTCATGCTTCATGGTGATTGATGTATATATGGATTGATGTGCTTTGTAAAGATGTGTCTCTTTCTTCATGCTTCATGGTGATTGATGTATATATGGATTGATGTGTTTTGTAAAGATGTGTCTCTTTCTTCATGCTTCATGGTGATTGATGTATATATGGATTGATGTGTTTTGTAAAGATGTGTCTCTTTCTTCATGCTTCATGGTGATTGATGTATATATGGATTGATGTGTTTTGTAAAGATTTGTCTCTTTCTTCATGCTTCATGGTGATTGATGTATATATGGATTGATGTGTTTTGTAAAGATGTGTCTCTTTCTTCATGCTTCATGGTGATTGATGTATATATGGATTGATGTGTTTTGTAAAGATGTGTCTCTTTCTTCATGCTTCATGGTGATTGATGTATATATGGATTGATGTGCTTTGTAAAGATGTGTCTCTTTCTTCATGCTTCATGGTGATTGATGTATATATGGATTGATGTGTTTTGTAAAGATTTGTCTCTTTCTTCATGCTTCATGGTGATTGATGTATATATGGATTGATGTGTTTTGTAAAGATTTGTCTCTTTCTTCATGCTTCATGGTGATTGATGTATATATGGATTGATGTGTTTTGTAAAGATGTGTCTCTTTCTTCATGCTTCATGGTGATTGATGTATATATGGATTGATGTGTTTTGTAAAGATGTGTCTCTTTCTTCATGCTTCATGGTGATTGATGTATATATGGATTGATGTGTTTTGTAAAGATGTGTCTCTTTCTTCATGCTTCATGGTGATTGATGTATATATGGATTGATGTGCTTTGTAAAGATGTGTCTCTTTCTTCATGCTTCATGGTGATTGATGTATATATGGATTGATGTGTTTTGTAAAGATTTGTCTCTTTCTTCATGCTTCATGGTGATTGATGTATATATGGATTGATGTGTTTTGTAAAGATGTGTCTCTTTCTTCATGCTTCATGGTGATTGATGTATATATGGATTGATGTGTTTTGTAAAGATGTGTCTCTTTCTTCATGCTTCATGGTGATTGATGTATATATGGATTGATGTGTTTTGTAAAGATGTGTCTCTTTCTTCATGCTTCATGGTGATTGATGTATATATGGATTGATGTGTTTTGTAAAGATGTGTCTCTTTCTTCATGCTTCATGGTGATTGATGTATATATGGATTGATGTGTTTTGTAAAGATGTGTCTCTTTCTTCATGCTTCATGGTGATTGATGTATATATGGATTGATGTGTTTTGTAAAGATGTGTCTCTTTCTTCATGCTTCATGGTGATTGATGTATATATGGATTGATGTGTTTTGTAAAGATTTGTCTCTTTCTTCATGCTTCATGGTGATTGATGTATATATGGATTGATGTGTTTTGTAAAGATGTGTCTCTTTCTTCATGCTTCATGGTGATTGATGTATATATGGATTGATGTGTTTTGTAAAGATGTGTCTCTTTCTTCATGCTTCATGGTGATTGATGTATATATGGATTGATGTGCTTTGTAAAGATGTGTCTCTTTCTTCATGCTTCATGGTGATTGATGTATATATGGATTGATGTGTTTTGTAAAGATTTGTCTCTTTCTTCATGCTTCATGGTGATTGATGTATATATGGATTGATGTGTTTTGTAAAGATGTGTCTCTTTCTTCATGCTTCATGGTGATTGATGTATATATGGATTGATGTGTTTTGTAAAGATGTGTCTCTTTCTTCATGCTTCATGGTGATTGATGTATATATGGATTGATGTGTTTTGTAAAGATGTGTCTCTTTCTTCATGCTTCATGGTGATTGATGTATATATGGATTGATGTGCTTTGTAAAGATTTGTCTCTTTCTTCATGCTTCATGGTGATTGATGTATATATGGATTGATGTGCTTTGTAAAGATTTGTCTCTTTCTTCATGCTTCATGGTGATTGATGTATATATGGATTGATGTGCTTTGTAAAGATTTGTCTCTTTCTTCATGCTTCATGGTGATTGATGTATATATGGATTGATGTGTTTTGTAAAGATGTGTCTCTTTCTTCATGCTTCATGGTGATTGATGTATATATGGATTGATGTGTTTTGTAAAGATGTGTCTCTTTCTTCATGCTTCATGGTGATTGATGTATATATGGATTGATGTGTTTTGTAAAGATGTGTCTCTTTCTTCATGCTTCATGGTGAGTGATGTATATATGGATTGATGTGTTTTGTAAAGATGTGTCTCTTTCTTCATGCTTCATGGTGATTGATGTATATATGGATTGATGTGTTTTGTAAAGATGTGTCTCTTTCTTCATGCTTCATGGTGATTGATGTATATATGGATTGATGTGTTTTCTAAAGATGTGTCTCTTTCTTCATGTTTCATGGTGATTGATGTATATATGGATTGATGTGTTTTGTAAAGATGTGTCTCTTTCTTCATGCTTCATGGTGATTGATGTATATATGGATTGATGTGTTTTGTAAAGATGTGTCTCTTTCTTCATGCTTCATGGTGATTGATGTATATATGGATTGATGTGCTTTGTAAAGATTTGTCTCTTTTTTCATGCTTCATGACAGAGATGCCCACAAGTCATTTTTTGCAAGTCCAAGTCAAGTCTCAAGTCCCTGGATGAGCGTTCTATCATCTGCTGCATGCCATCTGGTCTGCTTAGAACACTGCATAGCTAAAACTGGGGAATTTAAAACATGTACTGTATTATCCTTACTACTTATCTCTAATTAGTAGACATTTCCTTCATGTTAACGCACCAAAGAAATAAAAAAATAAAATAAAGAAAAATAAAGATTGTTCACAAGTCCCAAACCTTCAAGTCCAAGTCAAGTCTCAAGTCTTTCAG
>NW_028152257.1:752500-755000 GCF_964638095.1 Poromitra crassiceps
GACTGTCTGACAGACTGGCTGATTGGCTGATACACTGACTGACTGACTCACTGGCTGACTGACTGACACACCCACTTGACTGAGTGAGCAGCTGAGTGGCTGGTGGTCAGTGGTGGAAACAGAGCAGGCTGTATCAGCTGACTGGATGACTGTCACGTCAGTTAATTATTCACAGGGTGAGCTGGTCCATCTGGAAACCAGGGCAAGGAGCACGAGAGGAGAAGTGGGTCAGGATGACTAGTTCACTTCTTTTCTTCAGGCTGGAGTGAAGCTGCTCAGACATCTGACCCATCATCTCCATGGCCACACAGTGTACAGACTCACACAGTGCACAGACTCACATAGTGCACAGACTCACACAGTGCACAGACTCACACAGTGCACAGACTCACACAGTGCACAGACTCACACAGTGCACAGACTCACACAGTGTACAGACTCACACAGTGCACAGACTCACACAGACTCACACAGTGCACAGACTCACACAGTGCACAGACTCACACAGTGCACAGACTCACACAGTGCAGCACAGACTCACACAGTGCACAGACTCACACAGTGCACAGACTCACACAGTGCACAGACTCACACAGTGCACAGACTCACACAGTACACAGACTCACTCAGTGCACAGACTCACACAGTGCACAGACTCACACAGTGCACAGACTCACACAGTACACAGACTCACACAGTGCACAGACTCACACAGTACACAGACTCACACAGTGCACAGACTCACACAGTGCACAGACTCACACAGTGCACAGACTCACACAGTGCACAGACTCACACAGTGCACAGACTCACACAGTGCACAGACTCACACAGTGCACAGACTCACACAGTACACAGACTCACACAGTGCACAGACTCACACAGTGCACAGACTCACACAGTGCACAGACTCACACAGTGCACAGACTCACACAGTACACAGACTCACACAGTGCACAGACTCACACAGTACACAGACTCACACAGTGCACAGACTCACACAGTGCACAGACTCACACAGTGCACAGACTCACACAGTGCACAGACTCACACAGTGCACAGACTCACACAGTGCACACTCACACAGTGCACAGACTCACACAGTGCACAGACTCACAGTGCACAGACTCACACAGTGCACAGACTCACACAGTACACAGACTCACACAGTGCACAGACTCACACAGTGCACAGACTCACACAGTGCAGCACAGACTCACACAGTGCAGCACAGACTCACACAGTGCACAGACTCACACAGTGCACAGACTCACACAGTGCACAGACTCACACAGTGCACAGACTCACACAGTGCACAGACTCACACAGTGCACAGACTCACACAGTGCACAGACTCACACGGTGTACAGACTCACACAGTACACAGACTCACACAGTGCACAGACTCACACAGTGCACAGACTCACACGGTGTACAGACTCACACAGTACACAGACTCACACAGTGCACAGACTCACACAGTGCACAGACTCACACAGTGCACAGACTCACACAGTGCACAGACTCACACAGTGCACAGACTCACTCAGTGCACAGACTCACACAGTACACAGACTCACACAGTGCACAGACTCACACAGTGCACAGACTCACACAGTGCACAGACTCACACAGTGCACAGACTCACACGGTGTACAGACTCACACAGTACACAGACTCACACAGTGCACAGACTCACACAGTGCACAGACTCACACAGTGCACAGACTCACACAGTGCACAGACTCACACAGTGCACAGACTCACTCAGTGCACAGACTCACACAGTGCACAGACTCACACAGTGCAGCACAGACTCACACAGTGCACAGACTCACACAGTGCACAGACTCACACAGTGCACAGACTCACACAGTGCACAGACTCACACAGTGCACAGACTCACACAGTGCACAGACTCACACAGACTCACACAGTGCATAGACTCACACGGTGTACAGACTCACACAGTGCACAGACTCACACAGACTCACACAGTGCAACACAGACTCACACAGTGCACAGACTCACACAGTGCACAGACTTACACAGACTCACACAGTGCACAGACTCACACAGTGCACAGACTCACACACGGTGTACAGACTCACACAGTGCACAGACTCACACAGTGCACAGACTCACACAGTGCACAGACTCACACAGTGCACAGACTCACACAGTACACAGACTCACACAGTGCACAGACTCACACAGTGCACAGACTCACACAGTGCACAGACTCACACAGTGCACAGACTCACACAGTGCACAGACTCACACAGTGCACAGACTCACACAGTACACAGACTCACACAGTGCACTGACTCACGCACGGTGTACAGACTCACACAGTGCACAGACTCACACAGTGCAGACTCACACAGTACACAGACTCACACAGTGCACAGACTCACACAGTGCACAGACTCACACAGTACACAGACTCACACACGGTGTACAGACTCACACAGTGCACAGACTCACACAGTGTACAGAC
>NW_028152257.1:757500-760000 GCF_964638095.1 Poromitra crassiceps
AGACATTTTCATATTTCTTTACCTTGTAGCAGGCCACAGCTAGCCGAGACAGACCGTCCACATAAGGACCCAAAACTTTATGTTCCCTCACCCTCAGAGCCTGTCTGCTCCTGGACAGGAAACAGGTTTAAAATAGAAAAAAAGACGTCAGTCAAACGTTATTGATCAACACGTGATGCACATCATCTAAACCAAGAGGAGAGAAACTTTGAGGTATGCATGTGTACAGTATGTACTAGGATGTCTACATGTAGCAGCTACAGTATATCTGTAGTAGACAGTCTACATAGGTTGAGGCGATGTCTCGTCATAGACGCTGGGTTAGCTGGCTCAGCCTGGCTGGGGGCGTGGTCAGGGTGGGGTAAATTCCCCCGTTCTATCCATTCAGCAAAGTTAGAGTTTAGCTGCTAGCCCAGCCCAGGCAGACACGATCGGGGATTTAACCACCGCAGTAAACGCACATCTGAGCAGACGTCTTGTGTTCTGCTCTAGAACCCCCAAACCTGTAGTTTAGAGCCGCAGCACCGTCTTTTGGTGAGTCAGCCCATGAGATATATGGGCGGTTTTACCCCACTCGCGCGCCAGACGTTTAACATTTTGTGGGCGTTCCCAGACATGCCGACTGTCTCTATTCTATATGTAGACTGATGTAATAGTCATCCATCTTTCCCAGGCTTCAGTCACCTCCACCAATCAAACGTCACGTACCGACAGGAGGGCCAATCTGGGCTCAGCTGGTTTCATCCAAGATGGCGATGCAGCAGCAGTGACTTATGGTGTATGACTATGAACCATTTCACTTTTTTAATTGAGAAAATGTGATGTGAAATTTAAATAAGTCAGATCAAATCCATCCAGAACCATCAACTCCAGAGAGACTTTTTTAACACTTGGCCTTCTGACCCTGCTAAACCTCAGAGCTTCATCATTCTGTGCTCTGCAGCTCGGCCCCATATGGCCGTCAGATGGGCTGCTGCTCTAAAGATGGGTTTTACTGAGGTCAAAGGTCGTGTAGTGAGCGGAGGTTAGAGGTCGTGCTGTCTGGGGCTGCAGACAGAGGCCTCAGCCTCCTGATTTACTGCTGAGCCGCTGGACATGAGCTGCAGCGCTCCAACACTGACTACAGGCCAGGAGGAGGCGGAACCTTTTCATCCACTGACCACAGCAGCTGCTGGTACCCACAAGCCAGCAGCCAATCAGCAGCCGACTTCAAGTTTAGAACAGGGTGAGACTCCAAATGATGGTCGGATACCCTGTGATAGGACGAATCAGCGCGACGTCACAACAACAAATCCCAGAGAAATGCAGAAGCCGGCAGCGGTTATTAGTATGAGTTGTGCCAAACAAACGTTAATATCTCAAAAACTATACATCACATTGCTTATATTTGGACATTCTGAGTGAGAGCAGAAGTAGCTCAAGAGTTTGATGTATAATATATGCATGTCGTGGTAAAGTTGTGTGAACTGTCTCAGGCTATGTGGTACGTCTAAGTCTAAGGCTATGTGGTACTGTACGTCTTAAGCTTAATTTATACTTATTAGAAAGTGTCGCTCAGCACATGGTCGCAGACGAAAAAGAAAGTGTCGCTTATGGTGTTGCATTTATACTTCAGTGAACGTTCGCCTCGGTTCAACAGTCACGTGACACTCGAACGCTATAAGTGCAGACAGCCAAGAGAAGAGAGGGAACGCACAGTGAAACCACCTCGGAGGCAAGATGTAACTTACTTGGCTGCAGCCGCATATAAACGACACACAACCACACAACTCACCTCCTCTCTCTCTGGAAAATTGGTCACGATGTTCTTTGTGATTTTCACGAAGTCATACATCAAGGACAGGCTGATAAAAATAGCGGGGACACGTTCTTTCATTTCAATCGAGCGAAAACCAAAACAAGGAAGGAAGTCAAGTGCGTGCCGTCTATATAGCCAATCAGACTTGCTATGACGTAGTCAGCGACACTAGACATTTCACCAGGTAGCAGACACTGCTCGCCGACACTTGAAAGTGTCGACTCAAGTCCTCATTTCTGTCGGCGACCGTTTCAAAAGTGTCGGCAGACCAAGCATCAATTGGGCTTAAGTCTAACTGTGGTACGTCTAAGTCTAAGGCTATGTGGTAAACCCTAAACGTTTCCTTCACTTTGTGGAAACGTCGAGAGGTCAGGGTGCGCTCGTACCCTTTGGGGTCGAGTAGGTCTCGGACCTTCTCGTTGTAGATCTCCATGTAGGAAACCTCTACCGTGAAGCTCTCCTCCTCCCGCTGCTCCAGCACCGTGCGCTCAAACAGAGCACTGCACAGCCGCGGGATCAGGCCCGGCTGGTCCACTGAGCCCATCATGGTGTACGACTTCCCCGAACCTGTCTCACACACACACACAGAGACACACACAGACACACACACACACACACAGACACACAGACAGACACACACACATACACACACACACACACACACACGAAAAGAATGTCCTTAAGTAGACAGTTTTGGTAAAC